>NC_056739.1:1240805421-1240912921 GCF_019279795.1 Protopterus annectens
GAGAAAAGCTCCAAAGATACAATATCAAAAACAAAATATCAAAAATACAAATAAGAATAAAGTCAATTATAATAAGTAGAAAATAACATCTAACTTAAAGTAAAATATAATAGGTAGAACATAACATCTACTGTTTGATAAGTATCACAGTAGTACATGTAAGCACAAGATAGTATTAAGAAAAACAGGAAAAGCAACAGAACTGCAATACAAGAATAACAAATAAGTTTACAATTTTTAATTTCTATATTCACTAGTAAATGTAAGGAGAGAAAGTATTAGTTAAGAATTTTAGTTAGTAGGTGTGCACAGATAGTATTTACATAAGTGGTTGACTATAGTAGGAGTGCTCCTATGGAAGGGAAGCAAGGGCGCCCGCAGGCAGGTGCAAGGGGGTGCACTTGCACCCCCCTGGAATCAGCAATCGGCTGAATACAGCATTTCAAACAAAGTTTTTCTGACTACAGCAAAGTTTTTCTTTTGTGCGTTCTTCTTTAAGAAGATCGCGGGTAGGCGTGCTGACATCATCGCGGGAACTTAGATGGGCTGACATCATCACTATGTGAAAGCGGGAACTTAGACAGGGTATTCAAGCGGGAACGGAACTCAGACGGAGTATGCAGGAACGGAAGATGGGGAGTCAGATGGAGTATGCAGGAACGGAAGATGGAGAGTCTGACGGAGTATTCAGGAACAGAAGATGGGACCCATTCAGGTAGTGTGTGTGTGTGTGTGTGTGTGTGTGTGTGTGTGTGTGTGTGTGTGTGTGGTGGTGGGTAGAGAATAAGGCTTGAACCCTGTACCTTGGGCCCAAGTGGCAAGAGCCTGAATTCCCTACCCACCACCATTTGTAAACATATTGTAGGATTTTCCCTCATACCTTTTCTGTTCCTCATAAAATCTGTGGTTTCTGCATTTGTGTCCTTGTTGCCTGATATTCTTGGCTGTCTGGAGTGTTTCTCCCTGGGCCTCTGCTAAAAAAATTAGCTTTTTTTTTCAAAGTCAGACTTTCCTGGTTAATAAATGTAAATATCGGACTTCTTTTCTTCAGAAAGTGTATGGTAACAAAAGCAAGCTTTTATTCTAGCAATTTTCTAAGTGTACAAGATGGATATTTGAAATGTATCCCTGTGTTTGGGACTGTATTCCCCCCATTATTGGCTTCATCCAGGTTTTGTGCTAGGGTTGAGAGTTATGGTAAGAATTGAATTCACTGAATATGTTTGGGGCTGTATTCACCCAGTGTTGACTTTGTTCAGGTATTTATTGGCTTCATCCAGGTATTTATTGGCTTCATCCAGGTTTTTTGCTAATGTTGAGAGCTATGGTAAGAACTGATTTCACTGAAAATGTTTGGGGGCTATATTCTCTCATTACTGGCTTTGTCCGGTGTTATTTGCTAAGAGGTTGAGAGCTATGGTGAGAACTGAATTCACTGAATGTTTGGTGGTTGTAGTCACCCATTATTGGCTTTGTTCAGGTCTTTTGTGCTAAGAGGTTGACAGCTGTGCTATGGTGAGAACTGAATTCACTAAATGGTAAGGTTTCAGTCTTCCTCTTTCACAAAACTGATTTGGCGTAGTGGTATGTTGCTTTGACTTTTGCACGGGGTCCCCTGGGTTCAAGACGTGGCAGTGAAATGTATGGTGGTAATGCAGCATTTTATTCTAGCAACTTTCAAACATTATACAAGCAATGTTTAAAATGTGTCCCTGTTGTTTGGCCTTTTGCCCCCAATAAATTTGGCTTTTTCCAGATTTCTTGTGCTGCAAAGTTCAGAGATACAGCTGAGTGTCGAGTAGATTTTACAAGGAGCTGAGAGCTGCAGGGGAGCAAAAGTTTAGTGCTGATTATGTTTAGTCTGCTTACATTAATAGCACAACAGATAGTGTACTTGCTTTAGATGCTGAAGGCTGTGGGTTCTATTCCCGCAGTAGGTAAATGCATTGCTGATGCTGTATTGTGTTGTAAAGGGGGTGGATGCTGCAGTCCTTTTGGCAAAGATACCTAGTAACTATGAACCTGTTAACAGTTTGCTATCCATTCTCTATTGCGGTATTACTAGCTTTTCATTTTACTGCATGCAACAAAGGCAATTTATTCTTCAAGGGTAACGGGCACTTTATTTGTAGATTAAATAATGACAAAGTGTTTGCTAGCAGCAACCTCTATTAGTTACAAATTTCTTCAATGTGGATTTTACTACAGAGACTGTGTATTTTTTACTGATACTGGTGGACTTGAGTAAACGTTATGATGGAAATGTTCTGAATTGGGCAATTTTGTCATTGGTGGATGCTTTTTGTTTCTTTGTTTACTGGAAAAATTTTCAAAACAATAAATTTAAAATGCCCTTTAACAACTGTACTGTATTGTACAAGGAATATAATGTAATACAGTCAGGAAGGTGTATCAAAGAGCATGTGTATGTTATGTTCGAGGGGCCTATGATTTTGAAGACAGCCCAGAGTTAATATTTGCAATTGGCAAAATGTATTTTCTCTGAAAGTGGGTTTCGTGCTGTTTCAATGCATGTGAGTTTCAAGGGCAGAGAAGTATTAATGTTAGTCTATTTTCATTGAGACTGCATTGCTTTAACAGATATGTATTAGGGCTTGTGCTGTAAAATGCAAAATAAAACTTTCAAATGAAATCCTAAATCATCGCAGAAGTAAAGCAGTATGCACATTAGTGTTTATGGTAAATGGGGCAAAATAACCAAGGAATGGGACATTGGAATGGCTGCAGGGGGGGAGGCTCCATTTGACCATGATTTTGTGAGGGGGGGGTAGCAAACTCGACAGCCCCGGTTGAACTATACCTCTCAGTTGTCCATATCTTTGCAGAATTAATAGATATTTGCTGCTTATTTTTGGTTTGTTTCTCAAAATTTGTGGTTTTCTAGCAAATCATTTAGGAATTAAGGCATTAAATGACAGACATTGAGTTTCAGATGTCATAATCTTCAGAAAAATGCATGCTAATGCAAGACTGTCTAAGTTTATACAAGAGCAATTTTTAGTAGTGTTTCTATGTTCCCCAATATATTTGGCCTTGTTCAGATTTCCTGCATTAAGAGGTTGAGAGGTACGTGGAAATCACTTTGTAGATTAGGAATATCCAAACATCTCAATTGTCCCCAATTCTGGCTCAAAATGTTGCTCTCCCCTAATAATGCCTCCTCCAAAATGGCAATTTTGGAAGAAAATGTGGAGGGTTTACAATTATAACTGTAATGATCAGTTGTAGATTACCTTTATTTCAGAAATGCATGTGGATGCTCTTATTTTGTTAGCTGCTTCAAGTTAACTGTTAATATTAAAAAGGTGTCCCTTTTTGACAGGTATTTTGCATCACATTTTGGTCTGTTTTTCATAAAATTGTGGTTTCTGGCAAATTAGTGGCAAGTCATTAAAGATTGAAGTTAGAAAATAATGGCAGACATTTGAGTTTCAGATTTTATACCCTTCAGAAAATTTGTACTAATGCAAGATTTACCTGTTCTATTAAGTTAATAAGAGCAATATTTAAAAATTGGCCTTATTTTTGGGCCTGTGTCCCACTTCTAGTTCTATGTATGGCTTTGTCCAGATTTCTTGCTCTGAAGTTGAGAGGTAGGAGTGTCAGAGCCTTCAAATTATGACATACTTATTGCACCCCAGCCCCCATTGTAGTGGCTCGGGATGTGTCCAAGGAAGGCAAGAAGCAGTTATGCAGTAAGTGTGCAGAGTATTCCCCCATCCAAGGTAGATCACAAATATGACCGTGGCTTTTCATCTGTCCTTGATTTTGCAAAATGTTCTGGTTTTCTATCAGATTTTTATACTGTTGATTTATGCTTCTTATTATTCAGGAACTGCATGCTATCAGTGTCCTGTTGCTCTGTTTAAGTAGCCATGGTTTAATGAACATCAGGTAAGCTTGTCGGAGATTGTAAGATGCAAGTAAGCTTTAGTAAGCTTGTCGGACATTGTAAGATGCAAGTAAGCTTTAGTAAGCATATTGTTAAAGAATTGCTAGCATTGAAAGCCTTTTCGTTGTTGCCATGCAGAGAATATTTACATAGCTAGATAATGTATAAGCCTTGGGTATTGAAATGCATATGACAGTATTTGTAATAAAAGGACAGGATTACAGTATTTTCAGAAGCTCATTACATTTTATTGGAGACCAGTGTCTTATAGCAGTGTCTGTGTGTTAGTACACTTGTAGTTGGGTGGCTTTAATGGTATATGGTAAATAAGCATTGCTACCTTACTTAAAGCTAAGCCCTGCAACAACTAGCTCCACAATGAAGTCAAAACACAATAGCTCTGGTGGGTAAATGTACTCTGTAGTAATAAAAAAGGCAAATGTTTGAAATGACTACAGCTTATGTGCAAACACAATAGGTAGTGATGAAACAATGCTCTGCTAAAAATGCTTTAATGCTCCACATTGCTGAGCTGCAATCACTAGCTACCAGGATTTCACCCACTTCAGATCAAGCACAGTGCCGTTCAGTGCAACCTTCCCAGAACTAATTCAAGTCTGACCAGAATTATTTGGTGTGTGTATGAGGGAGGTAGCATACCCCTCAGCTGTCCAGATTTTTGCCCCATATTCCTCTTAAAAAGGATTGAAGTTGCTAAATAATGAGACTGCATACTAACACAAATCCTGTTACTTTTGCAATTTTCTGAGAGCCATATTTATAATTTGTCCCTATTTATTTTAGGCTTTGTCAAGATTTCTTGCACTAAGGGTGAAACCTTGAGGGGTGTGGTATCTTTGTAAGAGAGAGAGAAAGTGAAATGCCCAAGTTAGAGTTAGCAGGTGGAATTTTCAAGTGCATTTTCAAGGAACTGTGAGTTTTAAGGGAAGCGAAGTTCACTGCTGCTCATGCCAAGTCTATTTACAATGTGCAACCATTTTGTTTAGCAAATGGTATCTCTATTGTGGTATAAAGTTTTAAAGCTATGTTAGTAGCACCACAAGTAGAATACTTGCATCTTAATGTAAAGGCTTGAGGTTCTATTCCTACAGCATATACATTTGTATGCTGCAGTCCTCAGGATGTCCTCCTTTGGATGAGATGCCTAATAACTATGAACCTGTTTTTCAGCTTGTCATCCATTTTCTATTGCAATATACCAGCTTACCATTTTTTAATTTAACCTAGGCAATTTATTCTTTGACGGCAGCAGGCACTGAATTTGTAGATGAAACACTGAAATATACAAGTGTTGCTGTCTAATACAATGGATATAATTCAATTATATATTATAATTAATACAATCAGGTAAATCAAATAACTTTTGCATGGCCCTAACGGTGTGCAAGGAGCCTATTGCTTGAAAACAGTTCAAAGGTAAATAACCTGCCACTGGCCAGATGCATTTTCTTTGAATGTGGGTTTCAATGCCGTTTCATTGAATGTGAGTTTCAAAAGTAGAGAAGCTTTAATGCCAAGTCTGTTTTCATTGCAAGACTATTGCTTTGTTTAGGTTTAGTAAATGTCTCAGTGTTTGGGCTATAATGTTTGAAATAAAAGTTGTAAATTTAAATCCAACTGCCTGTAATCATTGTAGAACTAAAGCATAACACAGTATGCACACAGATTTGAACAGTGTCTACAGTAAATGGGGAGAAATAGCCAAGTAATGGGACACTGGAATGGCTGTGTGGGCGGGGCTTGGGTGGGTGGACTTGGGTGGGGCTGTGTTGGCAGGGGGCGGGGTGAGCTATGTGGGTGGGGCTCTGGGTTTGCACCCCCCTGCAAAAAATCCTGCGGGCTCCCTTGAAGGGAAGGGATTATAGAATAAGGAGTGTGAAGTAGCTGGAGGAATTTATGCAGGGTGGGTACAGGAGCATTCCCAGTGAGAAGATAGGTGTGAATGGAGGAGAGATTTAAAGATAGGAAGGCTGCTGGTAATACGGATGTGTGATGGGAGGGAATTCCAGAGGCGGGCCAGGGCAAAGGAAAGTAAGAGTTTACCTGCTGGACGGTTAGGTTTATTGAGTTCAAGTAGGTTCTAAGTGTTGGTTCTAAGGGGTCTATTAGGATGGTGCATGGTGAAGGCTGAGGAGAGAGAGGGGCATAGTGAGGGCTTAAAGATGAGTTTATGAGCTTGAGTTAGTTGAGTGTAAGAAAGATAGTTTGGGAGCTCTAGCCAATTCAGTTTGTGGAGGGCAGTACAGTGGTGAGAGGAGGATCTATGGCCAGAGGCGAATTTAGCGATGTTGTTGTAGCAGGAAGAAAGTTTTGTTTTGGTAGAGGATTTAAGGTTGGTTAGTAGTGGGGCACCATATAGTAGAGAGGGGATGAGGTATGTAGTAGATAGGAGGAATCTGGTAGAAGGGGAGAGGAAGCGTGTGTGCCGGTAGAACATACCAAGTTTCTGATGTGTTTTTTTAATGTTTGTTTGTATATGGGAATCAAATGTGAGCTGATTATCAATGAGAGTTCCTAGCAGTTTGACATTGGAGACAATTTCTAGGGATGTATTATTTTGACTGGTTATGAGGAAAGAGTTTTTGTCAATAGTTATGGTTTTTGATGGGGTGAATAGAATCAGTTTGGTTTTAGATGGATTGAGAGCAAGATGATTATCATGCATCCATTTTTCAGTGGTTGTGAAGGCATCCTGAGTTATTTTTTTAAGGGAGGGAATAGAGTTTGCAGCACAGATAATGGTAGAGTCGTCAGCGTATTGGACTATTTTAGCATTTGGGATATTGTGGTGGAAGTCATTAATGAAGATATTGAATAATAGTGGACCTAATATGGAGCCTTGACAGTGTTGAGGTAAGAGGAGGTGGATTTCTTCCATTTAACAGATTGCTGCCGATTGGAGAGGTAACTAGAAAACCAACTGATGCAAGAGGGGGAAAGATGTAGGTTAGAGAGTTTGTTGAGTAACAGGGAGTGGGAGATGGTGTTGAAGGCTTTAGAAAGGTCTAGGAGGAGAGTAGAGACAATATAGTTGGAGTCTCTGGCTTTATTTACAGTTTCAAGGAAGGAGAGAAGAGCAGTAGTAGTGCTATGACCGGGTCGAAATCCATGTTGTGTTGGAGTTAATAGGTGATTATTGGTGAGGTAAGGTAGCAGTTGTATGTGTATGCATTTTTCTAGTAGTTTAGAGATGGGGGATAAGATGGCAATTGGTCTGAAGTTGGAAATGGCATTGTTGTTACCTCCTTTGTGGAGGGGAATGATGTAAGCTTTTTTCCAGATTTGGGGTACATAACTTTCTTGGATGGACCGATTTAAAAGTATGCAAATTGGGTAGGCTATGGCTTCAGTAGCTGTCTTTAGGAAGAAGGAAGGGATGTTGTCGGGAGTGTTAGAGCAAGGTTTTAATTTAAGAAGCAATTTTTTATAGTACATATGGGTATGGGTTTGGGGGAGAAGAGAGGGTGGTCAGAGGACGAGCATTCAAGATTGGAAGTGGAAGTAGGAGTTGTAGCTGGAGGAGTCGAGTTATTAGAAAATGAAGATGTTAATTTAGATATGGAATCAATAAAGAAGCTGTTAAATTGGAAGGCGAGATTGGTATCACTAATATTTTCATTTGGTTGTGGGTTTTCCTTTTTGCCAGGGTTGAAGAGGGAGGAGATACTATTCCAGAACTTTTTTGGGTTAGTCTTATGATTATTTTGGAGGGTAATATAGTAGGATCTGCGGTCAGAATTGATAAGTTTTTTGACTCTGTTGCGGAGTGTTTTGTATTCATTTAGGGAGGCTGGGTTTTGTCTTTATAGTAGCTTTTCAAGGCTTTATTGCGAAGGCGCATGGTAGATAAGGTATCTTTTTTTAACCATGGGAGAGTTTTGCTCTTAATTCTTTTTATTCTAAGTGGAGCTAAGGAGTCGAGGAGGTTTAGAAATGATATATTAAAATAGGTGACAGCTTCATCTAGGGGTAGTGTATGTAGGGGACTCCAATTGAATTGTTTCAATAATTCAGAGAAGGTGTTTTGGTTGAAGTTCTTTAAGGAGCGCACAGAGATGGTGGTATGAGAAAGCTGTAGAGAGGTAGAGTGACGGTGAGCAAAGGTGGGAAAGTGGTCACTGAGAGGGTCAGGGAGTGTACCGCTACTTGAAAATAGGTGAGGGTGTGATACCAGAATCCAGTCTAGGGTGCTTCCACAGGAATGGTCTTTGGAAGGTCTGGTTATTGACTCAATTAACTGGTGAAAGTTATAAAGGTTTATATTTTGAGGATTTGTTGGGCATTGGATAGAGGACCAGTTAATGTTAACATCGCCGAGAATGATAACTTCATTAGTAATGTTGGTGGAGAGCCAAGAGAGGATGTCCTCAAGAGTAGCTATGTTATCACCAGGAGGGATGTAGAGGGAGGCTAAGCATATTGTTTTATGCTTGTTAAGATGGAGTAGTGTTAGAAGTAGTTCGGCATTGGCAAATTGGGGAACTGGTTTAGTATAAGAAGTAACTGAGAAGGAGGAGCCATAGAGAAGGGCTACACCTCCTCCTTTTTTGTGGGTTCTATCTTTCCTGATGATATTATAGTTAGGGGGGGTTATTTCTGAGTCTTTTATAGAGGGTCGTAGCCATGTTTCAGATATTGATAGTATGTCTGGGTTATTGTGGAGAAGCCAGGCATGGAGGTTAGGGATTTTGTTACATATACTTTGGGCATTTAATGCTGAGAAGGTAATGGTTTTTATTTAGGACTTGTCCTGTGATAAATTTGACCAGGTCCCAGAATTGCTTTGGGCTATGCTTCTGTGACTTTATAGATGTTTGGAAGAAGATTGCATTGTGTCTTCTGATTACTTTTTTTGATGAGATTCCTTAGTTTAATGAATTATTATCACATACAAGATATATGCCATAAACCTGGGGCAATCTAGCTCTTCTAACAAACATGCAACAATACAGGCCTTCTAATATCTAACAAAACCCTTTATTAAACTTAGTAATACTGGAAAGCCTTCTGAATCTCTTTAACATAGTACAAACAAAATGTATGACCTTTTATATGCCTTTATAAAATCTTTGAAATACTTGAGCACTAATCTATCAGTAACATGTTAAAAATTAAATACATTTGGATTGGTAACGGTATAAAAATTAAATACATTTGGATTGGTAACGGTATATGAATAATTAACCTTTCTACTATAACTTACTGTAAGCCTTTATTCCATCATAATGTAAATGACAAACACAAAGTAAGATTCAACATATTTCCTTAAAAAAAATCATAAACTTCCCCTTATCAAAATATCATAAAATTATAATTCTGATTTAGAAAAATACCACTCCCAAAGGGAACTAACCTAATAACTCATTGTTAATAACCAAGTATTGTTCTCTGTAATTTACCATTTCAGTTAATTTGGGCATCATCCCCCTTGATCTCAACTGAAGGGAATAAGCCCATGACATCATAGCTTCCACTCCATTACATCAATTACAAACTCAAATATTTGGACAGCCACCCATAGTATTCATCTTACATCAAGGTGCCAAATCAAATTATTAACAGAGTCACCCCATCAGCATCAAACAGGGAACTCAATCAGCTAAATTTAATAACCAACTCCACTTTAGAACAGGCACATCTCTTTTACTTCTCAGGGGATATTGAATGCATAGCCCGTAATACAATCCAATAGCCTTGCCATCCCAACTAGTCTTATCATAAAAAAATCCCGCATAATTGGAAAGTGACCTGACTAAGCGGGAACCTACCGAAAGCATCTCAGCACCTTAGCTCAAACTCTCACATAATAAAAAAGACTCATCCAAACTAATAATCATCATCCTTCGTAAGGCCATTCCAAATGGTTGCTCAAGTCTATGCCAAGCTAAAAGATTCAAAGATAATAAAAATAAGGCTAAAGGATTTAACCACGCAACCTAATAAGTTTAAATAGTAAACTTTCAAATTGTACATAATCAGCTGGGCCCACCTAGAGAAGGAGCTATAAATGCGCATGCAATTTATAATTCATTAATCATACATACAGTAACAGACAATGAAGATATATTACTGCATTCACACAAAGACTGAACAATAACCCCTTTAATAAATAACCTTCAACTATTTATCTCCCGGTAGTAAAACTAAGGAGCTTAACAAGACAATTAAATATATTTAAAAAAAATACAACTAACAGGCCCACTTGGAAACAGGAATCTTTCTGGAAGATCTATACCTGAGATAATCATATGCATTTATTTAAATGTTAAAATACTTAGACACAGGCTAATATTTAAACATCTCCCTCACTATACATACAACTGCTTGTGATAACCTTGAGATAGAACCCATATCCCCTTTCTAACAACTACATGAAAGCACACTTGTTATCTGTATAACCAGATTAAAAAACAAGTTTTTCTCCTGAAACACTTGTAAATATACTTGAAACAAGGATACAACTACATATGTTTAAACACAAAATAGTAGAACTAGCTTAGCCCACCTGAAGAAAGAGAAATATATTATGTATACTTTTCCCACACAGGCCTTAACTATTTATTTGTTTTTTATTTATTTATTTAATATTTGTTGACCGGGAATGTCTGGCTAGGTTCCACAGAGCCTGTTTTCAGCAGAGGCCCGGGGAGAAATGCTCCAGATGCTTGTCTTTGGAATGTGGGAGGAAACCGGAGTACCCAGAGGAAACCCACGCGAACACAGGGAGAACATGCAAACTCCACACAGAAGGCACCCCAGCCGAGAATCGAACCAGAGAACCTCTTGCTGTGAGGCGACAACATTAACCGTTGCACCACTGCACCGCCCATTGTTGTACTTTTTAACAAAATATCAATACTTAAGAATTCTCTATGAAAAATTCTTCAATATTTGGCTGATCTCAATCAAAAATGATCAGACAATACACTTGCCTTCTATAGAACTAGTATAGCTGACAACAATCTCTCCTCCAGTATGTTGAGAATCAAAGGGCTTAACAACACAATCATATATTTTAGCACCAAGTAGTATAAAAAGTGTGGTCCACCAGGAAATGTAAATCTCCATCACATACACATTTCTCAGTAAATATTATCCGATATCCTGACAGAATGTAAATATTTATGAAAACCCATACAAATATGTTTAAAAATGTGAAAAATCATGACCAGATTTTCACCCCATACATTAATAGTAGCTCATATAAGTCTAACAAACAAATATCTCTTCTGAAACACTTGCAGTTATGCAAAGAATCAAGGGACTTAGCCATTAATTTACGTATATTTAAGCATAAGACTGTGGAGCAAGCTTAGCCCACCTGGAGAAAACACAGTCAGTTTATATAAGTGGCTTAACAACCAAATATCTACGAAAATGCAAAAAAATATGGTTAGAACTAATGGGCCTAGCCAAAAATTTTATATAAGTATGAAATATTAAAACTAGTTTAGTTCACGTGGAATACATAAAAATCGTTCACATATTTGTCATTCCAGTAGTAAAGGTCATTTGGAAATCTAAGGGATTATCAATTTGTAGGAAATTCCATACAAATAAACTTGCAAAATTACAAATTTTGAGCAAAATTTTTATCACATATATTCAGGTTACAAAAGAACGAGAATGTGGTGTAGATAATTGGTTCAACCAACAACTGAACAAAAATAAATCAAAAACAAAAGAGGATGAACCAAACCACAGCAGGCAGTAAATAAAAAAGAATTCCATTTAACGGTAAGCACTTTCGCAGCACATCAAACTGCTTCATCAAACACAAAAGAAATGCAACGCCTTACTTTTAAACTAAAAACAACCAATAAAATCATTTGTTCAATTACATGAAGTAATAAGTACAGTCCTTGCTTAAAGACATATACAAAAGCATATCTATAATCAGTTTAAAAATTATATTCTAGGCAGTAAACATTCAAAAACATAAACATATTACATACAAATGTGAACAATTTAAAAAGTAATAGAACAGTAATAAAAACAGTAGTCATCTGGGCAGTCCCCTAGCCTGTAAAACTGGCTTTATAGAAACTTTGTCATTAATACCTCTGCCCATGTTAGCTCTCATCCTTATAATGCATTCTAACTCTGCTGTCTCTGTTTTATTTCTGATGTCTCCCCCTCTTTGATTCTTGGGGATTATTTCCATCACCATGAACTTGAATGTGTGTGTATGATCATGTATAGCTACGTGTTTGGCTAAGGCATTAGATTCAGCACCCCTAGATATATCACACAGATGTTCTGTCATGCGTTCTTTTAACATACGATTTGTTTTCCTTATGTAGAATGAATAGCATCTACTACAGTAAGCCAGATAGACAAGGTCAGTTGTATTGCAGTGTGCTGTTAACTCAAATTTCCAAATTGTTTAAACAGTATTTACTAGATGATGCATCATATGATTCTGGTTTTATAGTGTGTCTTTCTTTATTTGTTGAATTCATTTTAGAAAATAATGTATTTTTGTTTGAACACAACTTGTACAGGCAGATCGATGGCGTAGCTATGGGCACTTCTTGTGCCCATAGCTACGCCAACATTTCCATGGCTGCATGGGAAAGAACCACCTGCATCTGCATGAGAGGACAAGACAGTTATTTTTTTATCGGCGTTTTGTCGCTGACCTGTTTTTGCTGGGGGAAGGTAATGAGCATGCCTTGAAGCAGTTTCATAAGGCTATAAACAACAGCACTGAATTCCCTAAATTTACTATCAGTAGTTCTTACAACATCATTGATTTATTAGATGTAAGAATAACAAGGGATAGTGTAAGGGGATTCGATACACAGATCCACAGGAAAGAATGATATAGGAGCTTATACCTCCACAGGCAAAGTTTGCATCTAGGCAACATTTTTAAGAATGTTATCAAAGGCCAAGGCCTAAGAACCTCAAGATTAGTGGCAGATGATCAGAAGTTTAAGGATGAATCTTAAAGACAAGTTCATGGACAGAAGTTATAATGAGAGGGTAGTTACTGGTATACTTTCCCAAATACCCGATAATAGAGGGGAATGGAGTAGACCCTACTTCTCAGATATTACTGTCAATAATAGTGAGGGAAATAAAGGTAAGAAATTTATACATATACCCATCACTTATTCCCGAAATATAAGGTTACTGCAGGATATTTTTGTGAAATACTGGGATATATTATGTGCAGATGATAAAGTCAGGGATATAGTAGGAGACAGACCTAGCTATACATACAAAAATAAGAAATCTTTGAAAAGGCTACTATGTGGGCCGAGGGATGCTTTTATAAATAGGACTGATAGTGGCAGGAGGGATACTTTCCCATGTAAAAAATGTATTTACTGTGGACATTTAGACACCAGTAGTAAGTTCACTCACCAAGACACAGGTAAAGTATGGGAATTTAAATTAACAGCAGACTGCAATACAACTGACCTTGTCTATCTGGCTTACTGTAGTAGATGCTATTCATTCTACATAGGGAAAAACATTGTACGTTAAAAGAACGCATGAGAGAACATCTGTATGATATATCTAGGGGTGCTGAATCTAATGCCTTAGCCAAACACGTAGCTATACATGATCATACACACACATTCAAGTTCATGGTGATGGAAATAATCCCCAAGAATGAAAGAGGGGGAGACATCAGAAATAAAACAGAGACAGCAGAGAATAGATTATAAGGATGAGAGCTAACATGGGCAGAGGTATTAATGGCAAAGTTTCTATAAAGCCAGTTTTACAGGCTAGGGGACTGCCCAGGTGACTACTGTTTTTATTACTGTTCTATTACTTTTTAAATTGTTCACATTTGTATGTAATATGTTTATGTTTTTGAATGTTTACTGCCTAGAAGATCATTTTTAAACTGATTATAGATATGCTTTTGTATATGTCTTTAAACAAGGACTGTACTTATTACTCCATGTAATTGAACAAATTATTTATTGGTTGTTTTTAGTTTAAAAGTAGGGCATTTTTTGTGTGTCTGATGAAGCAGCTTGATGTGCTGTGAAAGCGCTTACCATTAAATGGAATTCTTTTTTATTTGCTGCCTGCTGTGGTTTGGTTCATCCTCTTTTGTATATGTCTTTAAACAAGGACTGTACTTATTACTCCATGTAATTCACCAAATGATTGTATTGGTTGTTTTTAGATTAAAAGTAAGTCGTTGCATTTCTTGTGTGTCTGATGAAGCAGCTTGATGTGCTGCGAAAGCGCTTACCATTAAAGGGAATTATTTTTTATTTGCTGCCTGCTGTGGTTTGGTTAATCCACTCTTGTTTTTGGTTTACTTTTGTTCAGTTGTTGGTTGAACCAATTATCTACACCACATTATTATTCTTTTGCATTCTTGTTGGTTGTTTGTGGTGTAGTACCATGGCTGAGGGAATTACCCATTGTGCATGAGTTAGAATACGTACCTGAGCTGAATGGCGGACAGATAATCAAGCAAGGGAGACTGCAGCCCCTGGCGAATAACCTGAGCAATCCCTTGTTGGACATTGATGTATCGAGCCTTTAGAAGGACTCGATAGAAGTAAGTGATCTTGATTCTTTACAACTAAAGAAAGATATGTTTAAGTTGGAGAATGGTTTAAGAAAGCTTAAAAGGCTTCAAATGCAAAGGTTTCACTTTGGAGCCTGTTTAAAGTTACAAATAATTCCAAGTGGGCTACGGGTTCTCAAGATGCCCACGTATGGGGACACATACAAACAGTTATTAATTAAATGGCAACAACTTCATCTAGACTTGGGATTCAGCTACATGTGTCTTCTTATAGAACAGTTTCTACCAGAAGAAGAATCACTGGCTTGCAATATTCTTCAAATGCAAACTGAACTATATGAACATTATCCTCCCAGTACTGTGGATTTTAAAATAGACCATCTAATAGAAACTGTAACTTTATATGAGAAAAAACTTTTGGGTCAAAAAAAGAGAAAAATCCAGGGAGACATGCAAGATTTCTCTTCAGGCAGAGTGTTGGCTTGGCCAAAAAATACATTGAATACAGTCAGTGCAGTGAATAATGCTGATATGCATGTTTCCCATTCAAGAACAGAAGCAGCAAATGCCTCTAATGGGGCAGACATGGCCCCTTTAAGAGAAAGCAACATTATTGGGTCTACTGAAGCTGAAACAGTTACCACACCCCCTGATGGCATCACAGCACACACAGCCAGCAGTGCAGTATTGGTGGATACAGCACACACAGCCAGCAGTGCAGTAATGGTGGATACAGCTTCCTTTACTGGAGGAGCACACAAGAAAAAACAGAACCATGCAGTTGATGTTTCATTCAGCAGTGTTGTTTCAGGGTTGAGTTTGAATCCTAGCAGTAGGATGGAAGCTAAATTACCATTTCCAATTCACAACACACATTTTCGGGAATGGTCCAACAGCAGGGGTTGCTTGAAAAGGAAAGCTTCACTTCAGGACGACAACACCATGACTATAAAAAAGATGTGGATGCAGGCAAGAAATCGCTAATATGGAACATTTCTTCCAGGAGACTCATATCACCTTTTGTATATGTCTTTAAACAAGGACTGCACTTATTACTCCATGTAATTGAACAAATGATTTTATTGGCTATTTTTAGTCTAAAAGTAAGGCATTGCATTTCTTGTGTGTCTGATGAAGCAGTTTGATGTGCTGTGAAAGCACTTACCATTAAACAGAATTCTTTTTTATTTGCTGCCTGCTGTGGTTTGATTCATCCTGTTTTATTTTTGCTTCATATATTCAGGTTAACTCACATAATTCTATCAACATAGTATTTATATCAACAGTTATAGGAAACCAGTACCTCCTATTCTTAAACCATTGGTATAAATATGTAAATTTGCCAAATATTATTTCATATTATTCCCTAATATACTTATTGGACCCTGAACAAAAATTTCCAGAATGCAGTATATTGATTGTTGTCCAGCCCCCAGACCTTGATCATGTCATCAAATTGTTCATAAGCAGGTATAGAAAGCTGGAGCAAAATGTTTATAAAACTGGTCTAACAGATTTTGTGTTATCTGATTGCTTCAAGGCTTGCTGATTTAAAAATAGTTTCTGTTTGTAAATTCTTGCATACACTGTTGGAAACTCCTGGTGTTCTAGCCAGTGTGATTCTCAAACAATATGGAAATATATCACTGATTGATAAGTATATTTATTGGCATTTTAACCTTTCAGAGTTCTGCATTGTCTTAATTTTGCCTGACTGAATTATTTTATATATTTTCTGGCATTGTTTTATGTTTCTCATCTGTCCTAAAACCATTTTTCCCCCTTCCTCCCACCCTATTCTTGTAAAGTTGTTATAGTTGGTGGCTTTGCAGTTGCCCGCCCCTACTGTAAATTTGATCTGGGACACCCGTCCCAGTCTGGTGTTCACTCTACTTAATACAGAGAGAACATTTGGGAAGGCCAACTCACTTAGGTTCTTAACCTCTGCTCCTCCTTCCTCTCTCCTTCCACTTTACTAAAAAAAAAATTGCACTTTATTTTGCTTTTACCTCTTCTTAAAAGTACTCAGTTGTATTTATTGTGCTGCATTTATTACTGCTTTGTAGTAGCCTGATTAAATTGTAACTATTATTCTAAGCCTTTCAGTTTAAGCACTTGGGCTTCAGACCAGTTGTTTTACATTAAGAAGGTTTGTGGTCTGCACTGTTGTGGCAGGACAGGTAGCTTACAGCATTCTAAATTGGGAATTGCTGATTGAAGGCTCAGTGTCTGTTATTCTAAAAGTGTATTAGTTCTGGTTTAAGCACTTGGGCTTCAGGCCAGTAATTTTACATTAAGAAGGTTTATGGTCTGAACTCTTGTGGGAGGAGAGGGTAGATTCTGCCCTTCTGAGCTGGGAGTTTCTGGTTAAAGGCTTATTGTGCCTGCTTATTTGAAGTGTTTCTTTTGAAATTGGAATGCCTTGTTTGCTATAGCATAGACTATATTCAGAACTGCTGAATCTAGCTTTGTTTGTATAACTTGAGCACTAATCCAGACCATCTTTTTGGAGAAGGTTCTCCTGCACCTTAGTGGCAGGAGTGTGCAGTTAGAACTTGTCTGATCGAAGACTGCTGGAACGGGGCTCAGTTTTTAGCTTTTTATTGGTTAATTTGTTTAAATCAGTTTTCTCATTTGCTACTGTTCTATTAAAAATAAATAAATAAAATAAATAATACTCTTTATGCATTGCCACTTAGCTAGGGTTAAACTATTCCGGGTGCCATAAAGTCTGCTCTTCAAATTTTCTCTTAAAACTAGTCAGTTTTTTTTAGTTTTAGCACTCAAATATGTTTCTTTGAGCTCAGCACTTGTTCAGAACTCATTGTAAGCACTAAATAAGCTACAAATTACTACAGCACTCAACTTTCTTCACTTATCTAGAGGAAAACAGTTTTTAGTACTTAATAAATAAGCATATATCCAGGTATGTCTAAGTGTCAGCTCCCGGCGTTTTCTCCTGTCTACCTGATGAATCTGTGCATCTAGGGGCAATGCAGCAATTGCTTCATGTACACAGACAACCCTCTTCTCCTACCACCCAACACTACAACCTGTGAGAGATGCACTTATACAGCCAAACTGAAAGCAAAGCTCTCTTCACCCAAGACTGGACTAGACAGTCAAGAGCAAAAGGTAAACACTTGCACCACACCACACTCATCACATAGTCCCTCAGAACCTACACCACCAAAAGACACACATAGCAACACAAAACATACCCTATATTTGCAGAGGCTCTCAATAAAAATCTGCTCAAGCAACAGAGACCGCCAAAGCAGAAACGCATGCAACCTCCACCCCCCAACACAACCCAAATGACACATAGCCTAAAAACTCAGTGTGCCACTCAACCATAGCCCATAAGGCAGAACAACGTACCCAACCCTCTAGTCGTAGGTGACTCTATAGTCAGGCACACTGATGTTCCACTCACCAGGCTAAACAAGGAGAAAGTTACTGTCCGTTGCCTGTCGGGTGCCAGGATCTGCCACATAACGCACGCACTCAAGTCACTCCACAACAAGTACAAATATGACTCTTTCATTGTCCATGTTGTTGTAAATGACCTGAGACATACGGTACCTCCCTGGACTACATGAAAGGAGACATGGAGGAGCTCTCTGATCTTGTAGCCCAGGTAGGTATGACTCTAGCCCTGAGCAGCATCCTGCCATTACCCAGAGTGATACCACAGTACAAGGGCAAAATGATGACTTCAACATTTGGCTAAGCTTCTGGTGTCATTCTAAGGGGATCCAGTATCTGTCTGCTTAAGATGACATGATCGACAGACCACGATTCTTTGCCAGAGATGGCCTGCACCTGTCGCCCTTGGGATTCCGGATACTGGCTAAGGCTCTTTCCACCCCTATAGTGCCTTTTTTAGGCAAGGTTCAAATGATAAATTCTCCTTCGTAACAGGTACAAGCAAGCAAAATCTGAGGGTAATGGTACTCAATGCTAGAAGTCAAAACCTCAAAATACATTCACTCGAGGCACTCCTTAAAATGGATAACATCGACATCTGTGCAGTGACAGAGACCTGGTTCATGGCTCCAGAGAGCATCTCTGCATTAACAGGCTATAATTCATACCACACCTTTTGGCCACCTAAACAGTACAGAAACACTAAGGGTGGAGGCGTGTCCATATTCTTTAAGGATAGCCACACCTCTAGGCTAGTTGCTCAGCATAATGCATCCGAGATTATCCAAGTGCAACTAACTCTGGGCAAGATCGCAATCCAAATTGTAACTTGCTACAGATCCCCCACCATGCCCCAGGATTCCCACTCCTCATTTCTTGATACAATGGAAAATATTAGGCTACAACCCAACACCCTAATAATGGGCGATTTCAACTACCCCACCATTAACTGGGAAAACTACTCATGTACCAACTCCTTTGCTCAACATTTTCTGGAATTCATAAATTTCAATGCCTTGGATCAACTTATCCACACCCCCCACCAGGGACAGCAATATTCTAGACCTGGTCATTACCAACATGGGTAACCGGTGTTCCACACCAGAGGCCAATTCCTCATTGGTCAGATCCGACCACAAGCTAATCAGCCTAGACATCCACATCCTGCCCCCACCCCCCATTAGGGAAACCACCATAAAAAATTTCTCCAAAGCTAACTTCACGCTTCTTAAGACAGAAGTGGCAAACTTCATGACACCCATGCAGATGGACAATAGAGGTATAACTGCTGAATCCTACACAAATGCACTTTATAAGCACTTACACGAGTGCATGGATCATGCCATCCCTAACAGAACCAAGATGCTATCCTCCAAAAAAGGAAGCCAATCTGGTGGTCCCCTGCCATAAACAAATTCTACAACAGAAGAAAGAAACTGTTGCAAAAAAGAGTAAAATCCCATGAGTGGAAGAACTCCCTTGTCAGCCTCAGTAAGAAGCTGAGATCCCTCATAAAATCCTCCAAAGCTAGTTATGAAAACAAAATTGCCACTGATTCTAAAGACAACCACAGAGCATTCTATAGCTATGTCATGAATATCAATGGCAACACTCAGATCTGCTCTGAGTTACAGCACAATGGCACTAAATATACAGAACCAACTGATATTGCCAACATCCTGGCAGATAGGTTCAGTGCTAACTTTACCCCACCCCACCCCCACCCCCTAAAGGGCCCATCTCTATACCGGAAGTTCCTGTAATCATGGCTGCACAGGTAAAAACCACACTCTCCAAAGCCAAGAACACAGCATCCATGGGACCTGACAACATCCCAGGCTGCGTTCTACATTAAATAGAGAATGAACTGGCACCCCACCTAAGCACCATGTTCAATCATAGCCTCACCTCAGGCTTTGTGCCCACTGACTGGTGCACAGTGACGGTTATCCCACTCCACAAAGGGAGAGCCACCATGGACCCCAGGAACTACCTCCCCATTAGCCTAATGAGCCTGGTCTGCAAGGCCATGGAACGTATCATCATGGAACTTTTAAACAAAGACACTGGTAATCTCCAAACTCTGGATCCCACCCAGTTCGGGTTTGTAAAAGCAGATCATGTCTCCTAAACCTGATTGACTTCTTTGAAGCAGTCACCAAAGCCATAGACGAGGGTAAGGTGGTTCACACAACCTATCTATATCTCGCCAAGGCTTTTGACACCATTCCCCACTCTGGAATTACAGATAAACTCACTAAACTAGGTATGAATCCCTATGTCACAAGATGGGTTGTCAACTGGCTCACTGATAGAACCACACTGTGAAAGTAGCAGACTCCAAATCTGACTTCAGACCAGTGACAAGTGGAGTACCACAGGGTTCAGTCCTGGGTCCTCTCATGTTTGGTATCTACTCTTCTGAAGTACAGGCTAACACAGAAGGTCTTTGGCTAACAAAGTTCACAGATGACTGCAAACTAGGAGCCATAATTGAAACTCCTAATGATGTGGACATCCTACAAAAGGGCCTCACTGAGACAGATACCTGGTGTCAAAGCCATGGCCTCAAGCTCAATGCCAAAACGTGCACTGTCATCCCCTTTGGTAAAATCTCTGTACCCATGAGCTACCACATAGGTGGTAGTCTACTTAACACCGAAAGTGTGATAAGAGACCTTGGGACACAGGTGGACAGTAGTCTTTCCTTTGACAATCACATAGCCACAGTAGTCAGGAAATCCTTCTATGTGGCACACCTCAACACAAAAGGTTTCTCATCCAGGAAAAAAGAGGTCATTGTTCCCCTCTACTCGTCACGCATTAGACCCATTATAGAGTACAACGCCCCTTTTGGTATGTATCTCACAAGACATATACAACAACTGGAAAGGCCACAGAAATACCTCACAAAGAAGATTACTGGCCTTAAACAGATGCCCTATGCAGACCGTCTCAAAAAACTCCAGCTTTACTCCATCACAAATCACCTACTCAGAGATGATCTCTGCCTAACATACAAAGCTATGTCAAACCCAGAGCTGTTGGACATGCTCCACTTAAAGAAATCCCAATCCCTCCAAGCTACATGCTCTAGGGACCTAAACCTTGTCACCACAATAAACAGAACATGCTGGAGGGATAGATTCCTGTCCCAGAGACTTCCCATACTCTGGAACAAACTGCCTATCTATATCAAACAAAGCTCCTCATTAGCACTCTTCAAGAAAAATCTTAATGACTGGATGGAAAATAGGAAATTCACCCAGGGGATCACCTCTGTGGCTCTGCTCGACAGGGGCACAGGAAAATAATTTTCTTGGGTGGCAAAAGCCAGGGTACCTTTTTGGCTAGGCTTGTATAGGCCCTAGGGCCGATAGCCTAGTATCTACCTATGAACCTATGAACCTATGGTACAGACTACCAAATTACATTAAAGCAAGTACTAGTTCAGATATTTTTAAGAACAGCCTGGGCACTTATTATGGGAAAAATATTTTAGTATATTGGCAGACTAGAATGGCATTAATGAATGTGCTTGAAATATTTGTATATATGCATGCTCTGTACCTGTACAGATGATGTATCTGCAACAAAATCAGTAAAATCCTTTATATAAGCAGTTCATACTTTTACATGAGATGAAAAAAAGCTGTCAAAAACATGGACACAGCTTATGTAATAGACCCAGTACTGGATAAAGTTGAGTACATAAGAGGGCATTTTCAAACATTCTTATGAATTTTAGGGGGTCTATAAACAATTTGAACAACAGAATCTTGTGAACATAAAAGCTTAAATAATGCAAAAGTAATAAAACCCATATTAAAAAGTTTGCTAAAACAAATTATCCAATACCTTTTCACACATAACAATAGGATTACTATCTAATACAGTGTAAAATACTTCATTTCAAAATGTCCATCATAATTTCATCATATAAAGTGCTATCCAAAACAACAAAATCACCCCCATCTGCTGCTTTGATGCAAGTAATAGAGTTTCAGGCTAAATTATCCAAGGCAAGTTTTTAATTCAAAGCTGATATTATATCACATAAAATATTTAATATTACTCTCGCACTAAGATACTGTTTCACCAGTTTAATAAATAATTTTGAAGCATCAGTCATAAGTGGCATGCAAGTTCATAGGATAACAAAAATTCTACAATTTTTCTTTAAACACTGTTAGTAGCTAATACATATTAAAATTAAATGCATATGTCTTCTACCCTAGGCAAAGAAGCTAGAGCAAATGAAAATTTGTACCTTGAAACATGTTTCTTGGTCTCATTTAATTTGTATATGGAAAAGTTGATAATGAAACAGCTTACTAACTGCTTATGCCTCCATGGTAGTTATAAAAAAGACCTTGTGTGTTGGGCTAATGTACTGTAAGTACTTCATCATGGAATTTAACTTTCCATTGGTTTTGTATGACTGACACTCCCCATTAAGCAAGATGACCTTCTGGTATCCTTATACCCTCTGCTGAACTGCAGTGATTTCAAACTCTCCACAACAGGAGGAAGAAAACTTCCATCGCTGTTCTTTTCATTTCTAAACTGTCTTCTGATTTCTCCTCCAGTCCTTATTAGCAGCTTTCTCATCACTGGATGCTCCTTTCTGAATGTTATCAGACACCAAAGGCTCTTCTTCATTCTCAGACTTGGTCATTTAGATGTGGATTTTAACCAGGTGTACTAACTGCTTAGCATATTCTGATTGTTTTTGTTCCACTTAAAAATAAGAAGTGTTGTTTAGATAGCAGTAACGGTCTCATGGAATTGATACTGCATGATGTGGCTGAGAGTGATGCAAAAAGGGCAAGATAAAATGTATTAGACTGTGAAAAATTGTCAACTGCTAGACTAGTAATGTCTTTCTGCTTTTCCTGGTTAGGGGTCGCCACAGGGGAACTCTGGTCTGCTCATGATTGGCAGTGGATTTTTACAGTGCCGAGTTGCCAGCCCGATGCCCAACCTTCAAAGAAGGCGCACCCATTCAAGCACGCACCTATCTGCATGTCTTTAAACATCACTCAACCACAGGGAGGACATGCAGACTCCACACAGAAGGTGCTCCAGCCAAGAACTGAACGGGAGAACCTCTTGCTGTGAGGCGAAAAGTCTAACTGCTGCACCACTGCGGCTCTAATCATGATTATTAACAATTTGTAAAGAAATGGATTTGGCTTTTAAAAGGTTTTGATAAACACACTGAACAGTATAAACAAAAAAGTATTTACAGAAACAAAATGATTTTAAAAATAGGAATCAGTACTACCAACCTATAAAAATATAGAAAAAAATCAACAGCACAACTATAAAAAGGGTGTTGTTTGTGTGATAAATGAAATATTTTGTATGAGATGGTGCTCGGTATTTTTCTCACCTGAACCATTTCTTCACATTCCTAGCCATTTGTGGAATCTATTCTGTTGCTTAGCAAAGTTAATGACGACACATTTTGCTGAATATGCATATCTAACCATAGCTCTAGTGCAAGCCTTTAACATATGATACTGGCAACCTATTTTTGTATGCTGTCTTTACGTCTGTCCCATACCACTGCTTTCTTTACATCTGCCCCATACCACCTTGGATTATCTCTTCATGTTTGCTTCCTCTTCAGGATCTCATGAGAACAGTGAAAATGGCTGAACCTTTGTTGAGGCCTTGCTTACCAATGGATCTACATCTAAATAAAAAATCTGTTGGGGCTGGTACAGGGTTGACTACTTTATGTTACTCAAAACTATATCCAAAAGTAGTAATATGAATGTTAAAATTCGACTAAGCCACATTTATATTCTAGCATAACATTTTAGTCACTCATTCAGAAAATGACACTGAAGTTCAAGTAATTAAACAATTCAATATTAGATTTCAGAACATAGAAACAAAGACAATTTAGTCTCCTACAAACATCTCATAGTATAGCAATAATCCACGCCTGGGTGTAGGTAATGCTAGATTTACCCACGGTTGGTGTGGTTTGGTCACGAGGGCTAAACCCGAGTGGCCAAACAAAGTCAACCGTGGGTAAATCCAGCATTACCCACACCCAGAAGTGGGTTATTGCTATTATACAATTACATTATTTAAGAAAAAAAAAAGACTTTTCTTAAATAATGGCATTGTATAATGCCTCCTTGCTGCCCTTCTGCAGCTGTCTGGTATTCTGCAGCAGTTCTCCTGTACTGCACATGTGTATGCCTATGCAGTACATCAGAGCTGTGGGCAAAAGCAACGGAGAAAGCAAGATATCCATTGCTTTTTACAAACTGTTTCACTATGTTAAATGGGTTTAACATAGCGAGACAGCTTTAAACAAAGCAACAGAGAATCTCAGTTGCTTTTTTTAAAGCTGTCTCGCTATGTTAAACTCATTTAACATAGCGAGACAGTGTTGCTGTAAGAGTTATAGTAATGAAAAAAGTCTGGGCGACCGGTCCTTTTTCCATTACTATAACTCGGATTTACAACGTGCATGCTGACCAATCAGCGTGCACGTTTTTTAATATTACTTTATCACTGAAAACTTATAAAAATGAATACTAGTTTCATGAATTAAAAAAAAAAAATTCTGAATCAATTTATATCCAAGCCATCCAGAGTGAATGAGTCATTTATTCATTCATTTATTTAACATTTGCTACTTCTGTCTTCCCTGCTTTTGAGCCCAGGTCATATTGGGAGATGGTCAATAGACTAGCATACCTACCCAGTTAGCAAATAATATATAAATTAAATAAATAACATAAATAAACTTCCAGGTAAGTGAGCTGTTCCAAAGATCCTTTTCAGTTTTGCCCCAGGACACATACTTAAGAATAGTAGACATACACAACAATATTACAAATAATGATAAAAGAGGTACATTGCAATATACAATAAGTCATGTAATAGAAAGTAGTACAATAGAAGACAGTGGGCCGGATTCACGAAGGCTTGCATGGAGTCTAAGACTAGAGTAAGACTCCATGCAGCCAACATGTCTGCTGAGCGATCCAGGAACAGCCGGCAGGGGTGTGCAAGAGAGCTCCTAAAACGACTCTTGCATGGACAGGGTTAGTTTATGCAAGTTACCTAATTTGCTGCTGAAAGCTATGCAAATGAGGTAAATTTGCGATCCAGGAAACACTAACCTGTCCGAGCAAGAGTAGTGTTATTTGCAGAAATGTACTCAGTTGGCAACTGAGTACCCTTCTGCAAATAGCAAAACGGAGCCATGACAGCTCCAAATAAACGATGCATCCAGTTGAGGAAGCATGCCAATAGCCAAATATATGGCCATCGGCATGTTTTTCCATTGCAACATAAAAAAATAATAATTTTTTTTCCTCGATCTCCAATGTTTAAGCGTAGTGCAGCGCCGCGCAAATGTGCTGTGCTCTAAAAACCAGAAAAACAAAAAATAAAAGCCATAAATAGGGATTTTATTCAAAATATTCATCTGCCATGCAAGTGAATAGCAGGCTGAAGACAACATGGCTACTGACTAGAGGTTGCTAAGGGGGGAAGCTCAGTCTGAGAGATGTAACCAAGCATTTGTAGGCAATCCTATGCAAATGAGGATAAGGATAGTGAATCCCAATTTTTCCTGCTATGTGAACCATGTCCCTAGAGTGTAAGAGTAGGATAAGGGGTGTAACAGAGTAGAAGATGGGTGACATCATGAGGGTGTATGTATCAAAAAGACTGGAATCTGATTGGAGCAGAGTGGCATGTGTTTGCTGTGAGTTACTCAGGACTAAAAGAGGTGTGTCTACAGTTGTCTAAACTGAAATCCAGAAACTGAAGGTGTACGCCGTGGCTATCACTGAAGTTTCTTGCAAAGCTGCTTACACTGTGTGCACGCTTGTGCACATGTGTGCGCACGTGTAAACCCATCTAAGACTGTGTGCGCAGGTGTGCACCCGTGTAAGCCTGTGTTAGGCTGTCTAAGCTAGTATACATGAATGTGCACCCGCCTAAGCCTGTGTAAGCTTATGTAAGCCCGTGTGCACGCGTGTGCGCTCATGTGCTCGTGTTTGTGCTTGTTTGTGGGGCGCTGCCCCCTGTGGAAACAGAAAGGGAAAAGGAAGAAAAAGAAGTAGTAGGAAGTTAACCAAGGAGAACTAGCAGAGCTGCCATGTGAAATCAATCAGAATCAGCCAATTACACAGGCAGTACAGTAGCCCAGTCCAGCCCAGCACCTACAACTCTGCAAACAACATTCTCCCATGTTTTTCTCAGAAACACTGCAACACTGCAGTCAACAAAGAGAAGTGAAAACTTAAAAAGCTTAAACTGAGACATAAAAATGTTAGGGGCTCCCATTGCTGTTATAAGGCAACATGTGCAAGATGCGGAGGGTGGTGCCATTGCGAATGCTGCTGAGCAACCCACAGTGAGGAGACAGAGAAGAGTATACAGACCCAGGGTAACCTACCAGGGGCTACATGAGCTGGAGATAGTGTAGTGCTATAGAGTGGACAGAGAGCTCCTGCAGCAAATTGTTGAGCTGTGCAGGCCACGCCTCACACACAGACCCAACAGAGGGGAACCCATCCCAGTGGAAACCAAGGTATGTGTTGGCCTAAGAATACTAGCAACAGTTACCTTCCAGAGACCAACTGGTGATATGATGGGGATTTCACAGGCATCAGCATCAAGGGTACTGCACCAGTTCCTGAATGCCATGTCAGCACATGTCAGTGATCATGTATATTTCCCCAATTCCCGTGAGGTATTGGCCAGCAATATGCATTTCTTCCAGCAAATAGCGGAATACCCTGAGGTGGTGGGTGGAATTGACTGCATGCACATACACATCAAAGCACCAGCTGGTGAGTGGGGTAGGGCCTACATCAACCACAAGGGCTTCCACTCCATCATCTGCTAGGTCGTGTGCGATGCCCAAGGCATAATACTGAATGTGTGTGCTGGCTGCCCTGGAAGCTACCACGATTCCCATATCTGGCATCTGTCGCAGCTGTCAAAGGTACAAAGCACAACGAGAAAGTTGAGGTAAAAAACACACCTTTATCAAACACAAAGCTTTCAGGTACAAGACCCTTTCTCAATGATAGACCTATCATTGAGAAAGGGTCTTGTACCTGAAAGCTTTGTGTTTGATAAAGGTGTGTTTTTTACCTCAACTTTCTCGTTGTGCTTTGTACCTTTGACTCTGCAGCAGTATATCTGTCGCAGCTGTACCAGACATTTAAAAATGGGGACATCCCTGATGGTCACCTAGTGGGGGATGCTGGATACGCACTGGAGCAGTGGCTGATGACACCCATCAGAAATGCACACACACCTGAACAAGAACTCCATAATGAGGCACACGCACAAACACGAAATGTAATCGAGCATGTGTTTGGGATGCTCAAGTCATGGTTCCGGTGCCTGGACACATCTGGTGGAGCCTTGTAGTACTCACCAATTACATGTACACAAATTGTTATGGTATGTGCCATGCTACACAATATGATCCTGCGAAAACAGCTGCAGCAGAAACAGCATGGGGCAGGGCCAAACAGCCCCCCATCATTGCCAAGGCCTGCACAGGCACAGCGTGACTCAGAGGAGGAACAATGTGAGCCTGCCCCAGTAGGCAGAAGGAGGTGTGCCCAGTATGCCTTGTCCTTGGCAAAGAGGCAATGCATAGCACATACAATGGCTCAGTAGGAACCCTGGAAAAAGGGATGCCTAACTTTACACTACCTGTTTCCAAACATATATAGGGAGTGTAGTATGTGCATCTGACATAGGCAGCCCTGCAGCACCACCTGAGACATGATTGGCATGTTTTAAGCAACATAAAGCAGTGCTACGCAGCTTTTACCAATATCTAGTATATGTAAACAAAATTGCTCATGCAATGTTGGCCAAGGTCGGCCAAAGTTGAGCAAAGTCAGTTAAACATGCTCATATCTGCTTTACTGTTCCTTAAGCAGTCTGGTCTGGCCAGCATGAAAATAAAAAGCAGTGATAGGGCTTGAACCCAGGATACTGTGCACTATAGTCACAGTACTGAACCAATAAGCCAGGATAGCATCTCAGTGGCACTGACACATCAGGACAATTGTACACTAATGCAAACACAAAGAAATGCTGTATCATGCTCCTAAAGAGGCATATGGGTAACCTCCCCCACAGGCCTATGCAGACAGAGAACATCAGGCCAGGCGGTGTGATGTGGGCTGTGTAGGCTATGAACTCGCAATCTAATATACGTGACATTGGAAGCTAGGATCTGTAGCACAGTAGTATGCCTCAAGTCAGTATGATAGGCAACAGTACAGACTGAAATGGTGTACTGTACATAGCAGTGCAGGCATAGCAAATGTGTATAAGTGTCAGGTGAAACCTTCATCCTATGTACACCCACAGTAACAATCAGGTGTGCCCCCGGGTAGAAATGTACAAAGAATAGCTGCCCCTGTATGTAGAAATGTTGCTAGGTCTATGCAAAGTGTCTCATGGAAGCCCTGCAGGCACAGCATGATCCCTGTTGATCTATGACACAAAGGTGAGCCCTGCTGTAAAAATACAACTTGATTTGCCATACACATATAGTACAAATGCCTATACTGGGCATGCTCACACACTCCAACAAATGTAGTGGATTTTATTCAGCATCACACTGAAAGGTCATACTGGGCATGCTCACACACTTAGGCTAAATACGGATGTGATAATAAGGGATCTATGGACAAATGTGGATAGTCATCTCTACTTCCAGAAACACATTCACAAAGTGGTCTGAAAATTCTGCTATGTGTACACACAAACTGCCAAGGTCTGTGCATGTAGGTCAAAGGAGGTTGCCACTACTCAGCAGTCATCAGACCTGTCAGAGAGTACCACATCACACTTGCGATGAATCTGACTAGGCACGTTCAGCAGCTAGAAAGACCAATGAAGTACCTTAACAAGAGGATTACTGGCCTCCAATAGTTGCCCCATGCAACAATGAATGTAACCCAAGCTGTACTCTGTTGCATACTGTCTACGCAGGAGATCTCTGCCCAACAGACAGGTCCATGTCATGGTTACACTCAGATCTGTTCTGAGTTACAGCTCAATGGCACTAAATGTACATAGCCAACTGATATTAGCAACATCCTGGCAGATAGGATCAGTGTTAACTTTACCCCCCTTTACCCATGAAAGAGCACATGTCTATAATGGAAGACTGCAAAGTTGCTGTCATCATGGCTGCACAGGTAAAAACCCTCTCTGAAACCAGTATCACAGCAGCCATGGGACTAGATAACTTCCCAGGCTGTGTAGTATCTACTTCCCTGAAGTAAACATTAACATGGAAGTTCTGTGGCTACTGAAGTTTCCAGAGGACTGCAAACTAGGAGCCATCATTGTAAACACTAAAGATGTGGACATCCTACGAAAGGGCCTCACTGAGACAGATGGCTGTTGTTCAAGCCATGGGCTGTAGCTCAATGCCAAAAGCTGCATTATCATCACCTTTGTTAAAATCTCTGTAGCCAAGAACTACAACGTAGGTGGTAGTATACCTCACAGTGTAAGTGTGACAAGAGACCCTGGGTCACAGGTGGACAGTGGATACAACTGTGATAAGCACATTCCCACAGTAGTCAGGAAACCCTCTTATGTGGCACACCTCATCACAAAATGTGTCTCATGCAGAATAAAAGAGGACATTGTTCCCCTCTACTCATCATTCACTAGAACTATAAAAGAGTACAACGCCACTGTTGCTATGTACCTCACAAGACAACTACAACAACTGGAAAGCCAGCAGCAATACCTCACAAAGAGCATTAGTGGCCTGAAATACATGCCATACACAGCCCATCGCAAAATGCTCCATCCGTACTCCCTTGCATATCGTCTACACAGAGGTGTTCACTGCCTAACATACAAAGCTATGTCAAACATACAGCTGTTGGATATGATCCACGTAAAACACTCACAATCACCTTGATGTTTGGACCCAAGACCACGAGTGAAATACAAAAGGAAGTGGTGTAGCCATTTACCTTATGGATATCCACACCTCCAGGTTACATGCAAGTGGAAACTAACATTAGGCAAAGCTGCCCATCAGATTGTAGACTGCTACAGACCACGTACCTTGTCTCAGGAACCTCACTCAGTATTCTGGAGAACAATGGCAAATATAAAGGTCCTATCAAACACTATTATATGAGGAGATTACAACTACACAAACATTGAGTGGGTGAATTACTCGTATACAATGTCCTTTGCCCAATGTGTCCTAGAGTTAAGAAACTCTAACACCCTGGAACAGCTGGTCAGGACTGCCACTAGAGTTGACAACATACTGGACATGATCATCACCAACATGGGGTACCAGTGTTCCACAACAGAGATAAACCCCTCGCTGGTAATATCAGATCATTAAGTAATCACACTGGATATCCACATCCTGCCCCCACACCCAGTCAATGAAACCACTGTGAAGACATTTTCAAAAGCAAACTGCACACTTCCCAAGACCAAAGTGGAAAGTTCCAAAGCCCTCTTGCTATAGGATAATGGTATACAATCTGCCAAATCATTTACAAGTGCATCCTATGAGCATCTACAGGGATGCATGGATCGAGACATCACAAATAAAACCAAAATGCACTCCTCCAAAAATAAGAAAACAATCTGGTGGGTTGTTGCCCATAAATAAGCTAGACAACAGAAGGAGGAAACTAACACCTAGTAGAGCCAACTTCACTATAGGAAAGGCATCACTGATCATTATTAGGATGAAACATCATCATCATCATCCCCTTTTTCCCATTTACATGGGGTCGGGGTATCGTATTAACTGTTGCCAACTCTCTCGATTCAGTGCCACTCTCCTGCCTTCTTCAACACTCATGCCTGACTGTCTCAGATCTTCTTTCACACAATCCATCCACCTCTTTGCTGGATGCCCCCGCTTCCTCTTACCTTCTTCCTGTCTGTCCCAAATCTCCCTCACCAGAGTGTCTTCTGCTTTTCTACACATGTGCCCATACCATAGTAATCTGTTTTCTTTTATCTTTTCTGCAATTGGAGCTACTTTGACTTCTGGACTTATGCCCTCATTTCTTCGCCTGTCCCGCAGTGTGCATCCTACCACCTTTCTCAGGCACTTCATTTCCATCACCTCTAGCTTCTTCAACTGTTCTGCTTTTACTGCCCAGGTTTCTGTACCATACGGTAGTACTGGTTACACCACTGTCTTGTACACCTTACTTTTCAGCTTCTTTGGCATTCTTCTGTCATATACTACACCTGATACTCTATGCCAGTTGGCTGCAGCCCCTCTGATTCTAGCTTTGACCTCCTCATTCAGACTACCCTTCTCCTCAATCACCCCACCCAGATACTTGAAGCTGTTTACCTGTTCCACTATCTTCCCATCTATCTCTATTCTCAGCTTCTTCTGATTTCCCCAATCTGCTGCCATTACCACTGTCTTATCTGTGCTTAGTTTCATCCCATGTGCCTTCAGATTTGCATTCCATTCTCCTATCCTTTGCTGAATTTCTAGATCAGAGTCTGCCTGTACTGCCAGATAGTCTGCATACAGCAGCTTTGTTGCTCTGACCCCTCCAACCTGTTTGCTGATGTAGTCCATTACCAGTATGAACAGCAGTGGGCTCAGAGCTGAAACCTGGTGTACACCCACTCCCACTGGGAACCCCACAGTGAGGCCAAACACTGTTCATACTTGAGTCACTGGGTCCTTGTACATAGCCTGTACTAATTCTACCAATGTTTCTGGGACTTCAACCCACTTCAGTACTGCCCAGATCAGCTTTCTTGGGACCTTGTCATATGCTTTCTCCAAGTCTAGGAAAGCCCAGTTTGACTCTCTCCTCTTCTCTAGTTTCTTCTGAAGTATCTTTCTCAATGCAAACATCGGGTCAATTGTGCTGCATCCTGATCTGAATCCGAACTGTTCATCTCCCATCTTACATTCTACTATTCTGCGTATCCGTTTATCAATCACCCTCTCCAGAATTTTCATGCAATGTGGTAGGAGTTTGATGCCTATGTACTGTCCACAGTTGTGGATGTGCCCTTTGTTCTTGTACACTGGCACGAGTATGCTTATTCTCCAGTCATCTGGAATATGCCTTTCTCTCCACACTGCAATTAGTACCCTCAGGAGCCATTTCTCCCCTAGCTCACCCAGCATCTTTATCATATCTGCTGTGACCTCATCTGAGCCTGCTGCTTTCCCTAACTTCATTTTCCTTAGTGCTGCTCTTACTTCTTCTAAGCTGGACTCCTCTTCTACTCTCATTGTAGGCTGTTTCTGGGGCAGTACCGCTTCTGTGGGGTTTTCTTCATTCAGAAGCTGCTGGAAATACTCCTTCCATCTGCCTTTGATGTCCTGTGGGCTGGTAAGCCGGTTGTTGCAGGAATCCCTTATGAAGGGTGGCTGACTATCTTCTTTGTCTTTCTGTCTTTGCCTTGCAACCTGGTATAGTTTCTTTGTGCCCCTTACTGAGTCACTTTCCAGAAGCTGATAGAGTGCCTCTGATGCCCTATTCTTTGCTATTGCAACTTCTTTCTTAGTTTCTTTGTTAGCCAGCCTGTAGTCCTTCCTAGCTTGGTTTAGGATGAAACAATGATCGCTCATAAAATAATCCAAGGACAGTTTCTAAAGACACATTACCAAGGAATGTAAGAATAACAACCACAAAGCCTTCGGTAGCTATACCAGATATGTAGGTGTCAACTTCCATATATGCTGTCAGCTACTGAAAAAGGTAATGACATACACCAAACCAACTTTCATTGCCCACACCCAGGGTGACAAGTTCAGTGTAAACTACCCCCCATCACCCCCAAAAGGGCCTGTGTCCATCACAGAAGGATGCAGAGACCCAGACGTCATGGACATGCAGGTAAAGACAGCCCTCACCAAAGCTAAGAACATAGCATCAATGTGACTGTAAGTTGTGCCATGCTCCATCTTACACTAGGCCCATAAGGAACTACACCCTCACCTACATTCACTGTCCAGACTCAAGCATACCACAGGCTATGTACCCAAGGAATGGCATACACTAACAGTCATCCAGCTGCACAAAGGGTGTGACAAAACAGAACCTGGAAACCATTGCCCGACATGTGTACGCAGCCTGGTCTACAGAGCTATTGAGCAAATCATCATGGAACCCATACACTGAGACATTGGAGATCTCCAGACACTGGACTCTACACAACTTTGCCTTGTTAAAGGCAGAGCCTGGCTCCCAAACCTAGTTGACTTATTTAAAACAGTTACCATGAACATAGATGGAGGTGAAAGTAGTCTACACAGCCAACCTGGACCTCACTAATAGCTTACCACACCATTCCTCACTCTGTCATCATGGACAAGTGTACCAGCTTGAACATGAACAGCTATGTCACAGGATGGGTGGCCAAGTGGCTCACAGATCAAACACACATGTTCATAGTTGTGTGTGCCATGTCCAACTCTAAGCCAGTCACAAATGGCGTCACACAGGTCTTGGTCCTGGGACCCCACCTGTTTAGTCGATACTGCTCAGAGGTACAAACAAGCACGGCAGGTGTAAGGCTGAACAGGTTTGCAGATGACTGGAAACTGTGGTCCATAATTGACTGTACAGCTGACACAGACATCCTCCAGACGTCTCTTACAGAGACAGATACCTGGTGCCAAAACAATGCCCTCAAGCTGAATAGCAAAGAATGCATAGTCATCCCCTTTGGGTAATACAAAGTGCTCACAAATTACCACATAGGTGGTAATCCAGCATGTACGGAGAAAGTCATTATGGCCCTGGGGACACAGGTAGATAGTAAACTCACCTTTGATGATCACATGGCCAAAGTGTTTAGACATTCCTTCAATGTAGGCCATCTAATGTCACCTAATGTAACACACTTTGTATAGTCTGATGATGTCACCATCCTACAAATATACCTGTGGAAACAAAAACTCCCAGTAATATGTATAGCGTGTCATGTTAGTGCGTACTCCTCTAGTATCATGAAGTAGTTAGTAGGGGTTTGAATCCTGCACCGCACAACTGTGTGTGTTCTCCTTGGGAAGAAACAACCTTTTAGGAGAGTAGTGAAACACCTCAAAAGTGGTAATCTAACCTTTGTCAAGTCTGATGATGTCACCATCCAACAAATATACCTGTGGAAAAAAGAGCTCCCAATAATCTGTATAGTGCATTGTGTTAATGCATAGTCCTCTAGTATCATGAAGTAGTTAGGTAGGGGTTTGAATCCTGCACTGGACAAATGTTTGTGTGTGTTTTCCTTGGGAAGGAACAACCATTTAGGGGAGTAGTGAAACACCTCAAAAGTGGTAATCTAACCTTTGTCTGATGATGTCTGTCACTATCTGTGTGTGTGTTTTCCTTGTGAAGGAACAGCATTTTAGGAGAGTAGTGAAACACCTCAAAAGTGGTAACCTAACCTTTGTCAAGTCTGATGATGTCACTATCCAACAAATATACCTGTGGAAAAAAGAACTCCCAGCAATCTGTATAGCGCATTGTGTTAATGCGTACTCCTCTAGTATCATGAAATAATTAGGTACGGGTTTGAATCCTGCACTGGACAACTGTGTGTGTGTTCACCTTGGAAAGAAACAACCTTTTAGGAGAGTAGTGAAACACTTACTGGTACTTCATGCAGTGTAGTGTGTCCAAGGTCCGGGGTTCGAGACTGACAGGGGTGTTTTATTTTGCTACTCAGCAGAACAAGGGCCCTGCCATGCAGAGTGACTAAGGCACTTTTAAGCAGTTGTAAGCAGGTTTGCGTGGGTTTGCGCGACGCTTAGCAATACTTAGCTAAGTGCACACATGCGCACACTCGCTCAAACCCACTAACTACTGCTTAAAAGTGCTTACTCCCACTAACCCCTGCACTAATTTCTTTGAAAGAAAAGAAAATGGGGAGATAGGAAAGTGGTGAAAAGGGGGTACAAAGAGGGAAAGACAGTAGGGAAACCAGCTCGGGATGTGCAGGACGGGTGTAGGGAAGGTCCATAGCTGCCCATTTCTTTACCAGCAACAGCTGTGCATATGTTAGAAATTTGGAGTGAAATTTGAAACCTTCCACCCCTGAGAGAGGGGTGAGGACAACAAAGTATGTTGTACTGCCAATTATAATTGTCAGTTTACATGTCCAGCGGACATGTGTGCAAAATGGGCAGCTATGTATGGGTTGTAATTTTTTTGTGGGAACAGATTGCCCTTTTTTTTTGTTTTTTCAGATGAGAGTGGAATGTGAGGTAGAGGAAGTAGGTATATTTGGGGAGGTAGGTTGGGGAGGTAAACAGACAAGACAAACAAGATGCATACAGGGGCAGAATATGACACATGGGGTGGGTGAACACAATTGACACGGGAAGGATGTTTGGAAATTGCAAGCCCATGATCCCACAGATGGTAACAGTGGAACTGAGATCCCCACCCATGGGCAGTCACCACTGCACCTTCACAGCCCAGAGGGTGGCTGTGCTGGGGGCTGTGTAGGAGGGGCAGGCTCACCCGTGAGTCATGCCACTCTTGCCTCAAGCTGGTGTAGGGGATCAGCGAGTGAACGCTAGATCTCCCTATGCGCCACAGCCCGGACTCTTCGGAGGGTGACAGGTGGCCCTTCTCCGCCCACACTTGCATGGGGGAATGAGCCCCATCCCCTGCAGTGCTTCCACCCGAAGGTGGCACAGGACCAACTGAGGAGGGGAGCCCGGGCTAGGCACCGGACCTGCTGGTGCCAGGTGCAATCGCCAGCTGAGGAGGGACAGGTGGGTCCGCCAGGACCGGCCTTCCCATACGTTCTGTGTTTAGGTGTATTTAATTACAACATAGACAACAGCATTCCAAATTAGTTGTAATAGCATGCAGTAATATTCCCATTAACCCAACACACCAGGGTTCCAACAGTTGAACAGCAAGCATAACACATGCATATATTGAATGACAGTGGACATTCCAACAGCATGCAGGAATGATTGGTGGCAACAGGCCACTAAGATCGTGGTGTTTGAACAAGGCACATGCATCAAAGTAAAGCAGATATTTATAGAACAATAGGACATATGTCCCAACAAATGTTTTGAGATTAGATATACCCATTGAGGTGTGGAATTGCATTGTTTATGCACATACAGTAGGGTGTAAAAAGATACCTCCATTAACATCTTATAAGTACTTATAGTTTACACTACATTCCTATTGACTGCAGGTGTATATCCCCTACATGTATTATTACACTAGGCAACATGCATTAGGTTGTGTAATGGGTTTGGCTAGTTCATTATATACCTGACCTATATCTGACATACTAACTGTCCAGGATGCAGATGATACTGCTACATAGTTATATATTTTATTTATATTTATATATCTACATATCTGGATGTGTTCACGTGACATTTTCAGTTATATTTCTATAGCCCCCTATATTTCTAGCAGCACACTCACATTTCTGGGGAACACATTAACAAGCTACTCATGTGCCAGATTTACCTATGCATGCCAGCCATTAACCAACTGTTGAGGACTGTATATATGCTTCACAGCTACTGGCACTTCCTTCATCTACTTTATATGAGACTGCCCAACTGTGGGTTGACAGCGCTTAATACAACAGTACTATTTATATAATGCAAGAGTACAACATTTCAAAGTAAGTGACATGGACACACTGCAAGTATTATACCTTTATTTATTACATTACACACTTTTCTAGAGGCTCTCTCATTTATTTGATATTACAGTGCATGCAGAAGACTTATTCAAGATGTATTATACCTTTATTAATAGGTTACAACACTCTTTTTCAGGCTCACACACTTACTTTATATAACAGTACATGCAGATATATTATTCAGGAATTATTTTACCTTTATTAATGGGTTACAACACTCTTTTTCTGGCTCTCTCACTTATTTTATATAACAGTACATGCAGAGAAATTATTCAGGGCATTTTATGGCTTTATTATTGGGCTACAACACTTTTTTTCAGGCTCTCTCACTTATATATAACAATACATGCAGAATAATTACTAACCTGCCTGGTGGTGCAGCCTTAGCAGCCTATCTGCATAGGCTTGCTGATTCGCAGCACGGACACCTGCAGCTGTGAAGTAAATGAAGGGATATTGAGACATACCTATCCATTATATAGACTACAATAGCATTACTTACATACTTCATTCCATGGCTACCTACTCAGTAGTGGGGCATCTTGCATGTCACAGACCTCCTGTATCCATCAGTTCAGTAGGTCCTGCTTCCGTCTCTTCAGGTCTGCATGGTGGTGATGGACCTGCTCACCAGTCCGAGGGACACCTGTGGCACTGTTGAGATCATGAGCTAACCGGTTCCAAACCTCTGCTTTGTACTCCATCCCTTGAAACTGGTCCTGCAGGAGTCTTGACTCATGATGGTGGACAAGGAGCCAAACCATGTATTTTGACTCCTCGATGCCCCAGCGTTGCGCTTGAAAGTGAGTACCCTCTCTAGCACCAGCCATTCTGACTGCAGATGGGAGCTACAATCAGTTATGGCAAGTATTCCAGCCTATGGAGCTTAAATATGCCTCATTTCCCACACTTATTTGTGATTGGCCTTTTTTGAAAATTCTCAGCTAACAGCAAACCTGCTTAGCAATGGTTAAACTTCCATTTACAAGTATATGTATGTTAACAGTGCATGTTCATGCTAAGCTGTCATGGCTTAGTGGTTCAGTACTTTGATTATGGTGCACAGTGTCCCGGGTTCGAGCCTTGTCATTGCTTTTTATTTTACTACTGTCCAGACAGGCTAGGGGGTGTGGCTGTGTTTAGGTGACTTTGTTCAACTTTGCTCCACGTTGACCAATGTTGACCGACGTTGACCAACGGTGCAATGGTTAGCACGGTGCGCAGCTCTGCACAAACCTATTGCGCTACATAAAGTGCTGCTTAGCTATGGGCAACTATATTGCGCTGGGTACAACGCTGCTTAGCTTTGGGCAATTATATGTCAATATCCTTAATGCTGCTCACCTTCTTATATTTATATATATACATTTTGTTCACTAATACATAGGCCATTTCAATGCTTTTTACAAAAATTTCATTCATATATGTCAGGAATTATTTTTATATACTAATTTAAAACATAAAATAGAAAGGGGAGTGGTGGGACTAGAACCGGGAATGCCTCCTCTTTGTGCAAAGGCTCTACCACTACGCTATTGCTTTTTGGCTTAATTTGCATAAACACTTCTTATTATGCTCTTCGATGTTGAAATTGCTAACTGTAGCTAAACAATGGGTGCACCCGCGCAAACACACGCAAATACAGGCAGCTATATCGGGAATTATAAAAAAAATTAAAAGTTTACATTTTACAGTTACAAAGGGGTTTAGTATGTGGGGATGTGTAGTGTTTGCTATGTGTACATTTTAGCGGACTCGCTCACTGCACTTGTCATTTTCACATTTATATGGTTGCAGGGGCGTGGATATTTGGACTGCTCGGCAGTCCGACACGCCCCCTGCAGTCTTACACGCTCCGTGTTAGCCTTCCAGTTGAGTCAGCACCTTCATGCATATGCATGATGCGCTGATGACATACTCTTAGATGGCAGTCTATGAGTAAGACTTAGTTAGTCTTACATGGAGGATTACTGAATCCCCCCCAGTGTGTGCAGCAGAAATTAGTATAATACTATGTGTAATGTTTTATAAAAGGCCAAATGTATGATCATCTATTGCACAGCTCAGCAACAGAATGACCCATAACTGGGCATCTTCTGAAAACCCAGAATTAATGTGATAGCAGCGAGAAATGCTCTTTACCTCAGTAACAGAAACAATTAATAGCAGATACTGGTACAGTAGCAGTACAAGGTACTAAAGCAGAAATAACTACATGGGAGCAGTGATTATTAAGGATATACAAAAAAAAAATAAATAAATAAGTAGCAGAAGATTTAGTACCCTCATGTTTAATACATTATGCCATATAAATTACTTCCTACATTTAAATTCACCCTTGCTATACATATCTACATAGATTTGTTAGCCAATGTGACCTAAAGTTCTTCCTGTTGCATTAACCTTTTCAGCACCCAGATCTGAAGGAATAGAAAGTAATATAATGAATTTTAAATATGAAACCTGAACTTACCCACTGATGGAATTCTGATCAAATGATTAGCCATGAAAGAGTTACAGGGAGTTGTTTTTGATATCTCTTATGTGCTTCAACAAACTGTGCTGTAATTTTCTATGTACAGTCTTGAGTATTACACAAATAAAAAACTATAAACCACTCCAAAAAATGGTGGCACCCAAGTGAAAATAATTCATTAAACGAAAAAGGTGGAAATAGTGCCTCAATTCAAACCAATAACCAAAAATGAAGGCACTGGAAGGTTCACCAGATAAAACCACAAACTTTATTAGATACAAACTATGAGAACACAACAACGTGGTTTTATCTGGTGAACCTTCCAGTGCCTTATTTTTTGGTTACTAAAAATAATTTATTATCTTCAATATGATATTCTTTCCCAGGACAAAAGAACGCATAGGACATCTACTCTAAGGAAATCTTCTTGTACAATTCAATTCATTGTGATTTAATATAGTGGAAAAATCTGCCAGACTCCTTACAACTCTAGCTAGTATGTTGTTGTTGTTGTTGTGTCTTTCGGCTTTTCCCGGTTAGGGGTCGCCACAGCAGAACTCCAGTCCGCTAATGATTGGCAGTAGATTTTTACATTCTGAGTTGCCAGCTCTGACGCACAACCCTCAACAAAGGTACGCCCATTCACGCATGTCTCCACACAGAAGATGCTCTAGCTGAGAATCAAACAGGATAACGTCTTACTGTGAGGGGATAACGCTACCGCAGCACCACCACCGCAGTAACTCTAGCTCTAGCTAGTATGATTTCCTTTAATATCTCATTAACTTTCAGCAAAGACATTGTTTATTCAATACTTTCACAACTGCTTCCACGTCTGGACTAGCTGTGTTATAAAAAGTTATTCTTTCTTTTTTTTTGCAGTTACCTCTGTATGATTTTTATAATAAAATTATGAGGACATTTTGTCAAACATTTGGCCCTCTGCCTTCACTCGTTTATATGTGGCCACCCAGTTATTTAACCTTATATTTTGTTAGCTATCAACTAAAACAATACCTACTGATGAGTCAAGCCTCATAACTCTAGTAAAGGAGCTCAACATGTAGATGGTATGTGTACATTGAGATGCATACTATCTACATGGAATAATCTGTGGGCAGATGTGAATTTCCTTGGGGAACCATTTGATATTCTGAGATTTGTTAGTGCAAGTCTCAGAATAGCAAGACTATATTTAACAGAGAATGCAGATTTACATGTACTAAGTCTGAGACTGATGTTCCTCTGAATATACCTTTTTCACCAAGGTATGAGGCTCTTGGAGTTGATTTGTGTACATTTGGGAGGTGTGGGGGCTTGCTCACCCACACTGAAGGGTGCACTAGGGTTTACCATCCTCAAAATAAAAAACAATTTTAAAGGAGAAAAAGTTATGAACTATTTTTGATGTCTTTGACCTTTCACAAGATTTCAAGATTTAGGAAATAATTGTAATATTTTATAAATCTGCTTCCCCAGAATGCATGTTAAGCTAACTGTGCAATAGTTCAAATAACCAGATGAACAATCACTCATACAAATTGGAATAATAATAACAATAACCTTCCCCCAATTATTTGGGACAAGCCTTGATAATAATAAAGACTAGAACTACTGAGTCACTATTCCTGCTAGTTTCCAGTTGAACTTTTTCAGGAATATCACAGGAATACCACTGTACCCAACCGTTGAATTACCCCTTAGGTTTTGGAAGCTTTACTTCAATAGATGTTCAAATATACTTTGGACATATTACATTAGTTAACTGCAAGGTATATATAGGCAGATACTTTTGGTCTGACATAACATTGCTAAAGATTTCCTCAAGTGTATTAGCACATCATCAGTTGAATTCACAGGGTTCCCCTTAAACACCAAATTTGTTTTAATAGAGTTAAAGAAATCCTTCCTATCAGTGGAAGTGTTGGCTGCAAAAGCCTTCCCTTAAAATATTTTCCTAGTGCCAATGGACTTAGTCAATGCTTTAGCTGTTTTGTGTAAATGAAGTTGTTTCTACATGAAATATCATTTTAAATACTCTTCACAGTCAATATTTTAACACAATTTTCATTAAGTGGTTTATTCTACCAGAAGGATGTCACAGCTTATGCATATTTAACTGTAACTCAAGGAAAATGTTTCTCAATGAAATTTGTAATGTTTGATCAAACTACTGCCTTTTATTATTACTTGGCACCTCCTGGATATCACAAGCTTGCTCTCCCCTTGAATTCCAACACAGATTCTGGTCTCCCTAACTTGTTGATATAAGTTGTATGAACATTTAATTATAATTCTGATCCCTGTACAGTCAGAACGAGTCTCTCTAATATGATATCAAGCCCTTGGCAGAAGAATGAATACTGCACTCAGTAAACCCCATTATCACAATATAAAGCTGTACCCTTGAAACCACTGGCCTCCCAAAAAGGGATGTCAAAGATTTAATGCAGCCTCAGAAGGTAAAGTAGAACTGGAATATTGTAATATACTAGGAGTAAATATTACTGTTTCTCATTCATGACGTCAGATGGCACCATTACACACAAGTTTCCTCTAACTATGCTAGAAAGTCATTATGGGATTTGTAAAAGCATACAATGATTTTCTTCTGCTGAAAGAAAATAACATATTTGCATACTAATGCTTCAGTGTACTGATAATGCTTCCCCTTTGGCTGCCATTCTGACAACCACATTGTGTCTGGCACTCAGAATTGCTAGACTGGCCATTCATCCTGCTTAACCCCAGTGGTGATAAATAATGAACAGTTTAGAACCAGATGGACATATGGGAGCAAAGGAGGAAATAAATAATCTATAGAGGCACATGTCTTTGTTGTCCTTTTCTTAGCATGTAATTGGCTGGACAGCTCATCTCCCCAAAACACCTCTCTACTACACCTAATATGTACAACCATCTGCAATTAAACATTCTTGAAATACAGTGGTCTCTAGATAAAGCTCTGAGTACGTCCCAGGTGACCCAAGATCAATTAGTGGAAGAGCTGTTTGAAGGCACTGCCATGGGAGGATGGGTATGTCCATCTTGGGATTGAGGGAAGTGTCCATGACCATCTAAGGCCACACAATCCTTTGGTGAAGGGGCAGTATTGCAAGGAGCAGTCTCAGGAGCCAGACCTTTGGCTACCAAGGATCCATCTGTTATGGCTGCATAGGAGCACGGAAGGGCATTGTGATCACTGCTGTGATGTGGGTTATATCTTTTCCCACCTAATGAAGAGGTAAGCCTTAGTAAAATATCCCCTTATTGCCAGGATGCTAGCAAGAGCACAAACCACCCCTAAGGCTACCCGTATGATGGCTTCCTCCAGCCATCTCTCTCCCTCAATAAAGAATGCTCAGAATGGGGAACAAATATCACCCCACCCCCAAAATAAGCATACCAGTAAATTACCACTACCTTTTCTATCCCTAACATGCCCTTGGCATTCAGGCACACAAAAAGACGCCCAGAAATCAGAAAGTCCAAGTCCAGGTGAAAAAGGTAAAATAGTTGTCAAAATATGCCACTAATGAAGCAACAGTGTCAGAACAACAGGTCGCCTAGGATGAGAATAATCAAAGGACACAAGAAGGCTGACTGGAGAGAGACTACTTTAGTATCTACTAGATAGTTTTCACTGTGGGGGGACTTAGGGCAGCAGCTTGGGTGAAAGCAATCCATGGCAGAGGCCAGGACTGTTGTTGCTCTTGGCAGCTTCAGGGAAGGGTGACACAGATATCAATCATGATGACATGTATGGGGATGTTTATACAAAATGTCAGCTGTCAGCGCATGTCCATTTTCATGGTGAGATATACCAATTCCTCCTCCTCAATCTGGATTTGAAGATGAGTCTCACTGATTCACCACTATAAGTTTCATTTTTTCTAGCTGATGGCAGTTTGACTACTGCTCAAGTCTACCATTTTGATTTCCATGGAGTTAAAAGATGTGTACAAATGGCCAGAAGGAAAACTACGGCACTATTTGAAACTCTACACAGGAGAAAGAGGAGGAAAAAGATTTACTGACCACTCTCACAGGAAGGTCCTAAAGAGAGAGTGCAGATTCTACATTCATCATTTCTATTTTTATTTTATTTTCATTGTGGTGGGTCACTTCACACTCACACTGTGTGGTGTGTTTGTTTGATATGTGCCCTGCCTATATACCTGCTTTGTCTAAAGTTTCAGATTAACTCCAAAGAAAAGATACTGTGAAAAATAGATAGGATTCCTAAGGTACTAGAGTAGTTTGCTGACAGAGCCCCTTCTTAAGTTTAGTTTAGCAACCTAAACTGACTAGATTCGGCACCTTGTTTAACTGGAAGTTCTTTCCTAAGGCATACAGCAGTTGTTTTTCTAGTTATACATATGTAAATATTTGCAGAGTCTCATTGAGCAATGCTGCCACCACAGTACAGGCATCTTCTTTTTATTGCAGCTCTCAAGATCACAGTTATTTGATAATATGCATATTACTGTCTTAACTGGCATTATTCATCATTTAACAATGACACATACATCTGCACTTTAACAACTCCAGATATATGACTCAGTTCACAGTGAGCAGCCTTGGGGGGGAAATATATATATATATATATATATATATATATATATATATATATATATATATATATATATATATATATATATATGTGTTTTTTTTGTTTTTTTTTTGCCTTTACAGAGCAATTCCCTACTGCTTGCATTATGTTCTGATATCTCAGCAAGACTGGCAATTCAGTAGAAGTGAAGGAAGCAGAATATGATTCTGGCAAAATAAATGCTTTACTTTTGGTTCACCTATATTTTATCTTTTGTATGATTTTAAACTTGCACTTCATTTAGTCGGACATGACCACGTGACAACGTTTTCACTAATCAGTTTCAATGAAATGACTGGGCAACAATTTGTTGCTTTCTAGAGACATCTAGTGGAGAACTTGGGGACTGTTTTGTAGTGCACACAAAGTTAGGACCAAAAAAGCTCAAGCCACCTAACAGCATACTTCTCAACTGTCCAGAGAGTTTTGCAGAATGTTCATCTTTTTGTCCCATATTTTTGATCTGCTCCTCATAAAAATTTGTGTTTTTTCTGGAAAACCATTATGGACTGAAGTCACAAAATGATGACAGACTATTGAATTTCAGACTTTGTATCCCTCAGGAAATGCATGGTAACACAAAACATGTTATTATAGCAAATTTCAAAGTTTGTAAGAGCATTTTTTTTTTTAATCTGTTCCTATTTTTTAGCTTTTGTCCCCTCATTATTTTTTGTTTTTTTACAGGTTTTGTGCAATAAGAGTTTGAGAGGTATGCTAAGGGGAACAAACCCAACTAGAATGGCTCAGGCAAAGACAGAAAAAGGTACAAATACATCTGTAGACTATAAGACATCAATGGAAGACATGAACATTTTGCCCTAAAATGTTTCAGCATTGTGAATCATGAATGAATGAATGAATGTAGAATGGCAAAGAGGTATTTAAGGCAAACAAGCCACACTCCACCAGCATGTGTCTTACATAATAGCAAAGTCAATGTTCTGAAACATTTGGCTTACCAGAGAATATTGAGGTGTTTACCTAAGGGCAGTGTGCCAAATAAGTTAAAAAACAACATCATCTCACAAATGTATAACTGTACACAATTCTTTAACAATGTACTTGGAGCGATGTCAGAAGAAATGACACTTAGACTATTTGAATTACAAGATGAGCCAAATAAATCACTGTTATGAACATGCCTGGCTGTTATAAATTACTTCTTTAAATATGTTCATTTGTTCTAAGAGTACTTTGATATATATATATATATATATATATATATATATATATATATATATATATATATATATATATATATATATATGAGTTACCTGCAGACTTGGAGTGATACATAAGAAAATGAGATTTGTCTTAAAAAGTCCCATGTCAGGTTATGTAGGCTAACACATGAGTAGAAGGTGTCATTAACTGCAAGAACTGGTCTAAAACCAAAGGATCCCAGAGGTATAAAGGAGTGCATGGTGTGAAGCTTAACTTTTTTTTTTCATTTAGTAGCACTAAAAGATGTCAGCAGATACATATTAATTTTGGGGGTGTTTTCCTAAAAAGGGAGAATAGCAAGAGAGGCACTGGTAGGACAGAGGGATAAGATTTCAGCAAAACATACATGGAAGTTGTAAAGAAGATGAAATCTATAGCTAGGTTTTGAAGATTATAAGGTATGTTGTTACAATGACAAGAGAGAGAGAGATAAAAACAAATAGGACTTAGTATAATAAAACACTGACAAGTTGGGAAGACAGCAAGTATAGGTGTCAGGCTGCACAATGTGTGTTATTATGCAAGGACTTGTTACTAAGGGAAACAGTCTTACCTCATAGGTAGCTGTGTCGATGGGATCTATATGACTAGACCGAAAGATCACAACAGCGAATGTATGTACATCGACACATTTACGTCGATGTACATACAGAGCGAAACACCTAAACGGTGAAAACCGGAACGCCGAACGTGTTTCATAGCCAGCAGCACGATGGTGGGGATAGGGAAATATATCCTTTTCCCCACTGTAGTGCGGTCTCGGAGTTGGTATATTTAAGTAGGGGGTGTGGGGGGGGCAAAGCCCCCCCACATGGGGGATGCAGGGGGGAAAAGCTAATTAAATTAATATTTTAGTTTAGATTTTTCCTACCTGTGTGGCGCATTATGATGATGAAACACGTTCGGCATTCCGTTTTTTGTCGTTTAGGTGTTTCGCTCAGTATGTACATCGACGTAAATGTGTCGCTGTACATACACTCACTGTTGTGATCTTTCGCTCTAGTCATATAGACCCATGTCGATGGATACAGGTTTTAAATTAAAGGCATTAATGTGTTATGATGTAATAATCATGAGGAGATCAACAGCATTAGTGATCTTTTCAAATAATTTGTTGAGTGAACAGGAGATCAGAAACAGATTACATTAACAGTCAGCATGGAAAGATCATAGTCACCAATGAAAATACACAGAGAAACTAACTATTAAGAAACCAGATAGAACAGAGAATTGTGTAATATGCTTTTATATCCAAAATAGAGCAACACCAATGCAGGAAACAATTTTCATAATAAATCAAATGCAGCTTGTAAGGGAAAGTGTATGGTAAGGGGTAATCGTAGATATTGTACAGAGTTATTCTGTATGGTGATTTGTGCCTATGAAACTTCTTTCAATAAAAGGAAAATTTCGGCATAGTGCAATACATTCTGATGAGCCAAGCAAGTTAAAAAAATCCATCCAAGCTTTCAGGTTATTGAAGTTGAATCACATAAGAACATTCATTCTGTATCTCATCACATCTGTGAGAAACCAGTGAGCTGCAAAATGTATGTTCTTGAACTACATTCCTAAAAGGGAAACTGAATGACATGCATCTGTGATGTGTATGTGAACAAGGTAGGGTGCTGACGAAAAAAAATAATCACAGTAGGGAACCTGCATGCACCAAACAATAGTACATTAAATACTATGTATAGTACAATTCCTAATAACATTGCAAATGGATGAGTCATACCACATTTTAGAAAATAAAATGTGTATTTACTAGGAAAATAGCAAAGACATAAAAAGATTCAGATTAATAAGGAAATGAAATAGCATAAAAGCAATAGCTGGAATGATATCAGCTTTCAAGTACGGTGATATTTTGTATGGCTCTCAGAAAAGAAAGTGCTACGATCCCACACAAAAAAAAAATTACAAGATATGAAGTATGAAAGAAACATGAATAATAGTCAATAAACAGCATGCAATCCGGTCGATCTGTTTATGAAGTACATCTGTACAAATGCCTCATGTTAGAAATAAGTATAAAAGGAATTGTAAGTAATAATATGTATATCTTATGAGACCAGTAGTCAAAACTATCTTGAATAGTTCTGTAATTCTGTATTCCTCTTGTATAAATCCACTGAATCCCACTTTTTGCTATGATCAAGTTAACTAACAAGACTAAGTCGACATTCATTTCGGTCTACTTCTATAATAACACAATGTTTACCATTGCATGTCTACATATAGCTTTTGTAGGTAACCCCATTTAATGAAAGGAAGAGCATCCTTCTCCATAACCATGTTTACAGTGCTGAAATAATTCACAAATTTCATATCAAAGGTATTATTTCAGCTGTACACTCTTGGAAGCTATTTATTGCAGAAGTCAGTAATCAAAATGTTGACTTGCTTAGAATAAAAAAATGCATTCAGAAAGCTAATGTAAAATGTATAACAAAACACAGAAAACCATATTTCTGTAGGATATTCTAACTCTGATATTAAACACCCAAAGGAGGAAAAAGGTATGTCCCTTTTTCAAGGTTTATGCAACATCAAGGTTAAAATCAGGCGAGACTCAAGTATTTGACTTTGCACACAAATGAATGGTGATGCTTTGAATGCTAGCCTCAGTAATGGAGCCTGTCTGTAAGTTGCCCTTCTGTTCATTATCCACAAGGTGTACTTATTAATTCAAGCTTACTTAGTGACTCCATTAGAAAACTGGCAAGTAGCCAGTTTAGCCAGCATGTAGCAGACTACAGTGCCAAATGTTTGCTGACCACATTGGGCAGTAAAAATGCAGTGCAATGAATGCTTGTATCACAAACGTATTACCTGTCTGCAAGGGATTGTTTGCTTAACAGTCATTAAAAGCTTTCACTCCACAGCCACTGATTAAGATAATATGAGTGTTATGGTACAGCAATTTATGCACAGAATTTTTCAGTGTACTGAAATAATGCACAAAACATTTACACATTAAACATATTTCAGACACACAGATATCTCAACGTTTATGTGGATTAATATATTCAACCTAGTGTACATAAAAAGCTGAAAATCCTGAATAATGGCTGATGAAAAGTATTTGCAGCCCACAGAAAATCTGTGATTAAAATTATGACCCCAAAGAATCTCAGCAGGTCATAGAACTCCTCAGGAAACAGAATTTGCTACACTGTCTGGGGTTGTACCTAAACGTTGGGATTTATAAATGCCACTATATGTCATAAATGTGCTGGCAAGTATGGCAAGCTGAATTAGGAGCCAGCCATGTACACAGAAATTTTGTCTTTGTACTTTGTTGTTAATTGTCTAGCACCCTATCTCCCATCACTCTCTTTTAAGGAAACAACACATTCTCTATCAGGATGTTTCCTCCACTCAAACATTAACTATCGGCAACCCGTATTATAAAAGTGTTAAATGCATAAACATATTGTGAACAAAATATGATCCATGGTTTCCTTGTTTACTGGTTTTTATACTCAGAATTATAATTGCAGTGGCAAAATAAGCATTATTTGAGAGCAATGTTCTGAAAAAACATACCTGAATGTACACTAAGCAAGGCTGGCTACCCCTTTAGATTGTAAGCTGTCAGGCAGAAGCAAGTTAGACCAAAGAGGGACGGCACAGGATAATGATGCTTCAAGGGGTGGGAGGATGGCATAATGGTTAAGGTGTTTACCTTACAGACACAAGGTGCAGGGTTTGACTCTCACATGGGGTAATTGGCTAGGCTTGAAATTGGCTCACAAGGGCAGTTAGCCTAGTTCTAACCTATGAATCTTACCTATGAGTAATGGGCCACTGGAGAAGTAGATCCCTGTTAGGGAAAGGATCTCATGACCATGTTGTATAGCTCTGAAGAGGACTCAGTACCAATGTACTCCTCAGTATTACACAATCTAAGGACACAGCCCTGAAGGGGACAGCCAGACTTGAGAGGCAGCAGTCACATGGGCATACAGGGAGCAGCCACAGATAAACTACCGCAAGCACCTCTCTGCAAAGATTAGCCATCACAGTGCATGCAGAAAGTGGGTAATCAGTTGTAAAGACCACATCATCAGAGAACTGTAACACACATGTCCGTATTACAAGGTGCTATAGCAATGACAGTTTCATAGTAATCAGGTAGAGTAAGAGTAGAATAAAAAGTAACACATTATAAATGGGTGAAGCACAAGTGAAGGCCTTGGATAGACTTTACCTCTGAGTGCAAGATATAACATATGTGCACTACAGTAGAACATATCATATGTATGAAGTAGAACGTATCATATGTATGAAGCAGGTTTAAATGTAGATAACATAATGTGTGGCTTATCCTGTAGTAAATTGTCTGAATCTGTTATTGAAAATTTAATCCTGGCTGTCTGTGTACCCAAGTCCATTTCATCATGCATAAAATATAGTCAGAGAATGCCTCACGGGCAAGCAGTCCTTGTGTCATACTACTGCACCAATCATCCAGGGTCAGTGAAGCAGAGATGACGCTACAGTCTATGACTGAAAAAGTGAAAGTCATCTGTCTTGTCATAGTGTGAGGGTGTGGGTTACAGTGCTATAACAGTGCTTAATGATATAGCCTGTACATACTCAGTCCTGCAGGCTGCACAGATATATGCATGCCATCCCAGGCAGTCACACTGTGGCACAAGTGAGGAAGAGCACATAAATAGATTCACAGATATTCCCAGGCCACTGAGTCTTATGACCATTCACACCTTGCCAGTACCCTCCTTTAGGACACATCTCCTTTCACCAGGAGAGCCATACCAGTCAATCACAGTGTAAATCTTTAGACACTCATCAAGTCATCTAGTTAAGTGTAAAGGAATATAGTGAATCACACTGCTTAATATGCAGGGAAAGTTTACTCCAGAAGTTTCGGAAACACTGGCTTATAAACCTGTCATTCCACCTTATTTTGTTTATCTTTTGGTAAACATTAAGGCCCCTGGTTCTAATAGTGGTGGAGATACTGGGCTTGCATAGAAACAGGTGGCCCAGGACAATTGGGTCTCTAATGACACAGTAAGCAAGACAGGGATCGCCCCTCAAAATTATATAAGACACCGAATACAATGATAGAGTTCCAGACACTCTTGGTGGCTCAGAGATGTTAGACCTGTGATCTTTTTAATTAGGAACCCTTTGCGGTCTTTTTAATTGTTTGATATGTTTAGTGACATACATTTCAAAGAGGGCATTGTACTTGATAACTGATCTGATAAAAGCTAAGTAAGGGAGCGATTACCTCTTTTAGACCTTAAACTGGGCTAAATGAAAGGATTTCCTGACAAATGTCACATGACGTTCAAAAGATAGGAGATTCTACCCAAGTACCTAGGTCCCTGACACCATTTTTGTTTTGTAGTGGTATGTTGTATTATTCATCTTGTATATTCACATAAGGACACCGCAGTGCTGCAGTGGTAGCATTGTTGCCTCACAGCAAGAGGTTCTCCGGTTCGATTCTTGGCTGGGGTGCCTTCTGTGTGGAGTCGGCATCTCCTCCCTGCGTTCGTGTGGATTTCCTCCAGGTACTCAGTTTTCCTCCCACATTACAAAGACATGCGTCTGGAGCATTTCTCCCCCGGCCTCCACTAAAAATTGGCTTTGTTCCAAGTCGGACTTTCCCAGTTAACAAATGTTAAATAAAAATAAAATAAGATGCTGCTTGGGTGTTTGTTTAAGTAGTTTATTACACACAAACACATCAGGATGGATGACGGGAACATTAAACTTTAACTAATTGACTGACTGTTATACACATACACATTTTCACTCTGCCTGCTCACACAAAATGGCAGTCTTGCTTGCACATGCTCAGTACGTATATACATGTGCTTAAGGACTGGAATAACTCTTAAAGGTACAACACACACTCTGATCTACAGCCTCCCTCTTTGACTGTTCTGTTCTGCAATGAAAAAATGACAACTGGATAACCATGCAAATTATACAGATATATACAAACAATAACAATCATGTCCAGGTTGCTGTGTATTTAGGATTAGGTCTTGAAATACAACCCAACCTCATAATGTAATATTTAGAACTGGGTTTAGCAACAGGAACAGTCACTGGGGTATGTTGTTCTTCAGGATTTTCAGGGAAACTTTCAGGAACAGGAACAGATAATGAAATATTCTCTGGAACAGGGACATTGGACAAATCACATTGAGACCTAGAGTCTTTATTACAGAAAGGATGCTGTAACACTGGCTCAGACACTGGTAGAAAATGTTTCCAATTCCGCCTGAATTCCATACCTTGCGACTCAATGATGTATGATCTCAGTTCTTCACACAAATGTTTCACGTCCTATTCGGTCAAATGATTTTGTTGTCTGTATCCTCACTATCTCTTCTACTTTTAATGAATTCATAGGCTTGCTGGTTTTATCATAGTAGGACTTTTGGGACAAACACTTCTTTAGGAGTTGAGCTTTTATTGCTTTGCTGTTTTTAGCACTGGGTGTCAACAAATTCTTACTGACTAGCAGTATGGTTCTCGTTTGTCTCAACATCAATCTCTGGGCAGGCGAACCTAGAAAATTGTCAGAAGAATATTTCTGAGACTAAGCAAAGTATTGTCACATTTAGACTTCTCCAACAGCTGTTTTGCACTTTGAACTGCATGTCCTGCCAGGCCATTCGATTGTGGGTATTCCGGACTACTCATAACGTGAATAAAGTCCCATGTTTCAGCAAATCTTTTAAATTGCTAACTTGTAAACTGTGCATCATTGTCAGAAATGACTTTGTCCGGATTACCATGGGCATAAAAATTACTCTTCAACTTTGTAACGACAGTGCTGAACATGAGATTAGGAAGTAGGTCAATCTCGAGCCATTTTAAGTAAGAGTCTACTAACACCAAGGAATGTTGACCATTCCGTTTGAAAATAACTGGAGCTACTGTCAACCAAGTTAGTTCAGGAATCTGGCTTAGCTGAAGTGGTTCTTTTTATTGATGTGGTTTAGTACTATTGCAAGCAGAACAAGCTGAAAGTTCTTTCTCAATATAATTTGACATAGAAGGCCAAAATACTAGTTCTCTCACCCTTCTTTTGGTAAAATCAGTTCCTGGGTGGCCATGATGCAAGATTTTAATATACTCTTGTTGCAAGGATTTTGGAACAATCACTTTTAGACCTTTCATGATGATACCATCTTCCATCAAAATTTCATCTCTGTAAGGAAAATAATGTTATGTCTAGTGGCAAACACGATTGCTTTGACAGCCATCTTCAACTGATAAATGGTTGAGCTTCTGTAGAACTGGATATGAAGCTGTGTGAGTTCTGAGCTCAGCAAGACATGTGGAAGAACAATTTCTCACTTCCATGACTTCAAAATCAGGTCGCTCATTTTCATGTTGCTTAGTATTTTTTCTGAGCGATCTGGATAAAGTATCTGCAAGATAAAAAAGGTTGCCTTTTGTATAGACCAAGTGAAAATTGTACTTTTGCAACTTTTAGACTTCATGTGTTGCAATCTTGCAGGAGCTATATGCATTGGCGTTTTCAAAACAGTGACCAAAGGTTGGTGGTCAGCCTCAATTTGAATAGGTCGGCCATAAATATAATCATGGAACTCCAAACATGCAAACACAATTGTCAAGAGCTCTTTATTTCAGCATACTGCATCTAGGTTTAGGTCACAGTTCAAGATGCATAGGCTACTGGTCTGCCTTCTTGAAGAATGACTGCACCAAGACCAAACTTCGAAGCATCACAAGAAAGAGTTACAGGTTTGTGAACATCATAGTATCTTAAAGTGGGTGGACTGGCAATTCTCTGTCTCAGGAGATCAAATGCTCTTTGGTGCTGTTCCAACTAGGACTAAGTTATATCTTTGCATGTCAGCTCTCTTATCAGTGCTGAAAGGTCACTCAAATCTGGGATGAACTTGCCCAAATAATTGACCATACCGAGAAAACATAAGGACATGACATTGTCTGGATCTGGCATCTCAAGAACTGCAGTTTACTTGGAAGGATCTGGTCGTAAGCCTGAACTGGTAAACAAATTGTCATTTGTTAACCCAACTGAGCCAAAGGCCCATTTTCAGTAGAGAAAAGCTCCAGTTACAATTACAGACATTCCAAAAAGCAGTAATTAATATAAAGACTACAGTAATTAATACAAAGACTGATGTGAGATGCCACGAGGGCTCTCGGATATAACAAGCCTGGGCTCCCCCTTTTCACCTTAATCGGGCACCAGCCCTTCTTTTGCAGATGTGCTAGTGGACTCCTTCAGGGCCTCCACACTGTGGTACCCGTGAAAAGTACATCCACTACCTCTGGCATGGTCTCCGGGCCTACACCGGCCTCAGGAGTAATGACCGGAAGAGAGGGTGTGGCAGAAGGTTCAGGCCACTATTTTGTGGGCCTTCTTTGATACAGGCTCATCTGAATGGCCCAATGTCACATCCATTTCACCCACTAGCTGCTTAAGTCACTGGTTTTCTAGATATAGTTTAAGAGAAGCTAGATGACTCCTGAGACACTTAGGGACAAAGAATTTACAAATAGGGTACTTGGTGTGGTCATGGTCTGGGCCTAAACAAAAGAGGCAAAGATTGTGGGCATCTTTATGTGGAACCTGCCTTCCACACTGACACTTGCCCTTCCTAGCTGACATAAAACCAACAAACAAGCAGCAGAAAACAATTTTAATAAGAAATAACTCCAGTAGGGACTTATCTGAAAACTGGAACACAGCAGTTCTGGCAAGTGATCATCTGGAGCAGGTGATCGGACAGATCTGAGATAGGTGCGTGCTGATGTCTGCTTTATATCCAATGTCTTTTTATGGCAAATAGATGCATAATGTGTTGTGGTGTAGTATATACCTCGCAGCAGCATGAAGGCTTTTGGATACTGGCCGGATGTACAAGTCAGGTGGAGGCAGACTCCCTTATGTGATGAATACTACAGCATATGAACAGAAGGACATCAATTAATAAAGAGTTGAAGAACTTTATGTGGGAGGGGAAGAGAGCAAGAGTCAAGTGATAAAAGCTGATTCTTCTAGTAGAACATGGCAGATTGAGATTACCCAATTTGCAGGGATATTTCAGAGGCACACAGTTAAGGCTCCTATACAGAGCACAAGCAGAAAATAAGAGTTATGTACTTACCATAACTTGGCATCTGTGTTATTCTACGTAATCAATCACCACCATAGGGTCTAGGATCAGACACTGGATGCAAGCCGGCAACACATCACAGACAGATCCAAGGCCCCAGCTCCTACCTCCCCCATGATGCCCTGCCTCCCTCTGACCCCCAGACTGAGTTTGCTGCAATGTGCCTCAATAGTACTCCCACATGACTGGAGGGAAACTCAAACTTCCTCACTGATCTACAAGATAGGGGGATGGTGGGAAAGAAAGACATGATGAATGATGATGTATGTTAAAACAGATGCCAAGTTATGTAAGTACATAACTCTTAGTCCGATGTTATCCAGGTCATCATTCATCACTATAGGGTCAGAGTCCCCAGCTACCATCAACTCTGGAAGGCCTCAAGGAAGAACATGCCAGAGCACCATGGAGCCAAAGGACGCCACGCTCCTAGAAACCAGATCAATGCTGTAGTGAGAAATAAATGTGCCAGGGTTAGACCAAGTGGCAGCAGCACAAATGTCATCAATAGAAAGCCTTGCTATAAAGGCTGAAGAAGTTGCTATGGACCTAGTAGAATAAGCCTTGACATTTCCTGGGACCTCAAGGTGGTTAAGGTTGTAGACCGCAGAGATGTAGCTAGGCATCCATTTAGAAATGGTGACCTTAGAAACTGGAAGGTCATGTCTGTTAGGGGAAAAAGCCACAAAGATCTGTTATGACTTACGAAAACCTTTTGTCCTATGCAGGTAGAACTGTAACTGTCATTGAATGCCCAAGGTATGTAGGATGTACTCTCCTTTGATGGAATACTTGAAGAAGAACACTGGAAGCTGAATACATTGGTTTAGAAACTATTCAGAAGCAATCTTGGTCAAGAAGGAGGGGTTCATCCTAAGAGAGACGTTACTTGTGAAAAATCATGTAAGGAGGAGTAATGGTGAGAGCCTGCAGTTCTGAGACCCTCCCAGCTGAGGTAACAGCCACCAGAAAGGCCATCTTCCAAGACAAGAACTTGAGGCTGCAGGAACTAGTAGGCTCAAAAGAACTCCTAGTGTGAGAGTGCAAAACCAGCGTGATGTGCCAAGGAGGCAAAGGGTCCTTAATTGGAGGCCGAAGCAGAAAAAAACCTTTCATAAATGCTTTACAAAGCTTAGATGAAAAGGCAGACTCACAGCTCACATGAATGTTGGAAATGGCCACCAACTGAAGCTTGACAGTGGAAAAACTTGCTCCCACTTGGAAAAGGAGGACAAGAACAAAAGTGCATCTGAAACTGAAGCAGAAAAGGGATCCAGAGTCTTCCACTTACTACTGTATACCTTTCCAGTGGAGGGTTTCTGGGAGGCGAGAATGATACGTTGAATGGGGGACACTAGCCTGGACTGTTTTATGATCACTGGAACTGGAGGAACCATGCGGTTAGACGAAGGGTCCAAAGGTTTGGGAGAGGAAGCCCTGAAAGATGGGATGACCCACTTGAGTAACTTCTTTTAGCCTGAACTTGCATTTCTGAGGATTCAGCTTAAGATTCACTTCACAAGCACATTCCAGAACTTTCCTGAGGTTTCTATCATGTTTGAGCTCACCATTGCCTCCTGCAAGAATATCATCTACTATAATAGCACAAGGATAGCCAGAAAAAACTTGCTCCATCACATGTTGAAAGACTTCACTAGTAGAATGTATTCCAAATGGCATTCTCAAAACTATGTACCTTCCAAATTGTGTACTGAAAGTAGTCAGCAAAGAAGATTTTCAGTCAAGCAAAATTTGCCAGAATAAACTTTTTGCATCTAAGACAGAAAAAAAAACAGTGGCATTTGGCATAAGAGCAGCAACTTCCTCGACTGTATGCATTGGATGATGAGGTCATTTTAGTGCTTTATTCAAATTTCTCAGATCAATACATATTCTAATATTATCTGAGCTTTTCTTATGAGCTACCACCATACAGGATACCCGTTCAGATGGTTCTTCTACCGGACAAATTACTCCTAGATGCACCATTCTGTCTAGCTCAGCCTTGACTCTGCCTTGCATGGTTACCTGAACTTTCTGTGCTGGTCTGATAACTGTGCTTACCTTATGGTCTAACTTCATGGAGTACACAACTGGGAGTTTGCCCAACTTGTCTTTGAAAAGATCAGCATAGTCAGAAAAATAGTTTGTGTGAAATTTTCATTGTTACATGTGCTTACATGGTGGACTTTTGCATTACATGAAAGTAGTCCCATTTTCAAACTGTCTTTGAGGCCTAACAACGACTGCACATGTCTCTTAACTATGTAAAATTGCAAGTCATAGCTGTTCCCAACAGAATAACATGAAGGCACTACTGAGCCTTTGCTTTGAATTTCTTCACCACCATAAGCAACAAGCTTCACACACTTTGCCAGATCAAGCTTCTCACCAGCTTTTATTTTGGCAAACATTTCTGCTGACATAAAATTTAAGTTTTTACCAGTATCAACTTTGAGCCCTGCAGATCTCCCATTAACCAGAAAAGTACCAAATACTTCATTCTTTGCCAACAAATCAACATAAAAAGTAGTGTCACAGCTTTCTAGCTGATCAACTTGCCTCTTTGAATGCTGCCTTTTAATAAAACAATATGCCCCTTTGGATTTACAGAACCTTTTGAAATTATTCCACTTTTTACACGTGTGGCACTGCTGACCAAAAGCTAAGTACTTCTCTCATTTGGGCTCATGGCTACCTCGACTGTTACAACTGTTGGCTATGAGGCCTGTCACAAGTTTTGATGACTCACCCCTCTGCTTTACTGAGTGTGCTCTGTGCTTTACCGAAGCTGCTCTGGGTTTTGCTAGGGAGGCCCAGGGCGTGGCCATGCCCTTAGGCCTGTATCTTTTAACCTCATACTGCATACTATCAATTTTAGCAATGAAAGGCAGTACAAGCACGCTTTTCTCATTTGTAAGCATATTTGTGTGCTTTTCTGTGAGCTCATATATCTGACAAATCTCTACAGCTTTATTCAAAGTTAAATCGCTGTCTCAAAGCAAAATCTTTCTCACTGTATCATCTTTAATACCACATACAAGTCTGTCTTTTATCAACTCATCTCTTAAATCACCAAACCTGCACATTTTTGCCTTGTTTCTCAAGTCAGTTATATATGCTGCAAAAGTTTTAGCAGGTTTTTGATCTCTTGTGTAAAATATGTGCCTTTCCATTGTAATGTTCATTTGGGGGTTATACATTTCTCTAAATGTATATTTTAAGCACTCAGGGTCTTCCTGCATTTCAGTCGGTACCACAATATGGTGGTCTTCCCCCTACCCTGCATACACAGCTAGGGCATACACAAATGAACGCTCCCTTTCAGTGGCTTCTAAACCAGCTAAATTAAGCAGAATAAATGCCTTTGTATGTGCATCTTTGTCAGAAAAGGCAGCTTATATAAAAATATCGTACTCTTGCTCAAAAACTCTCCAATTTTCAGCAACATTATTATCAAATGCAAGTGGACCAGGTCTGTGAAATCTTTCTGTCATACCAACAAATGCTTTTGTAATTATGTTCAAATGCACGCAGACACTTACCAGGTACTCAAAAATATTCAACTGTACAACAGTCCCTTTGAAATAACTGTATTCTGCAAAATAACAGTACTGTAATACTGCACACACTTGCAAATACTTGGATATTTCAAATAGCTTTAGTTAATATGAAAAAGAATGACATAGCAAAAAAAAATGGTCATTTTCTGTGTTTATACATTTTATGTGATTCAGAAGTTATGTCAAGCATTTTTGTAAGCATTTTGAGTACTTTTATCAATATATCATAGTTTTGAACATTTCATTTAAATTGGAAAGTCATTTTGAACAGTTTTAATGCTTTGTTTTATTTTCATTATGTAAAAACGATTTAAAATAGTTTTAGCACCTGGATTTATCTTTTTGATGTGTTTGTGAATCATTTGAGCTTTAGATGATTCACTTCTGTATATTCCTCCAATTGTTGCTGCATGCCTCATGGACTTGAAGAAGTTTTACTTCAGATTCCATTCTGATACCATGTCACTCATCTTGTGTATTCAAATAAGACGATGAAGCTTGGATGTTCGTTTAAGTACTTTATTACACACAAAGACATCGGGATGGATGACTGAAATATTAAACTTAAATAAACTAACTAACTGACTGCTACACACATGCATGCTTTCACGCTGGCTGCTCACTCAAAATGGCATTCTTGCTTGCACGTACTTATATGCACGTGCCCATGCACTGGAATAGCTCTTAAAGGTACAACACATACTCTGATCTACATGTTGTCTATATTGTATGATGAGGAGAGGGAATGTCTACCAAAAGTGATGATAATAGACTTTAAGTGACATTATGTTCCATGAAAAGCTGGAAGACAGACTTAGATACACCCATTTCCCAGCAATCAACAATGACACTTGATGTCACATCACATAAGGAAAACAGTGACCATGTGGTAGATGAGGATTGACAGGAGAGGTTGTGGAGGCAGAGTGGAGAGTTAACAAGTAGAGACTGGAAGCTACTAGCCAATGTCTGGGGCAGAAACAGAAATCCTGATAAAAACAAAATGTACTGAGTCAAACAGCATTATTAGAAATACAAAACCTGAACTCAACCTCTAGTTCCAGAGACCCACATGGAAATACAATGCACTGACATTCAAGTATGTAATTAAAAAAGGAGAAAGCAGTTTACATATTAAAGAACCATTACAGGGTGTATAACAGTAAAAGAGTGCAGACTGTTTGGAGGGAAACTAAGAACATCTTGGTTAGTTAGTTAGTTAGTTAGTTAGTTAGTTAGTTAGTTAGTTAGTTAGTTAGTTAGTTAGTTAGTTAGTTAGTTAGTTAGTGACCTACCTACTTTGTTATTGGTTAATAAATGGTGTGATGGATTGATCCGTAAAGGGCCTACCTCAGCCACAGCCTGGAGGAAACAAAAGAAACAAAGCCTCCACATAAAAATACACAAATGATGCACAGAGCACAACAGAAATTGTATAGAGCTGGCCTAGAGGGAAAAAAAATCATAACAAACTTCAAATGCAAAATAGTACCTAGACAGTCAAGATTACAACTCAGAGGGCAGAGCCAAGATGGCCAGGTGAAAGCAGCTTCTTTTTAGAGCTCTGTAAAATTATCATAAAATACAGGAAATTAGTAAATTTATTGAAGAAATTGTTACATAGTCTTATAAATAATTATACAAAATGCTCACCTCCTGACTTTAAAGAGGTTTCATAATAATTTTCCTGTCAAGATTATCTGGAGACTGAAATTTCAACTGAAAATGAGCAATTCCAAGCACTCTCAGGCTGACGTTTCTCTGAGAAAGGCTCTGCAACAAATTACATCAACTCTGCAGGAATTATTTATGAAAATGGTTGGGTTTCATGACAATCTGGAAAACCTGAGAGAAAAGTGTTTCAAACAGACTTAGGTTTTTATTTTTAAAGAAATGCTGCAACAACAACAACAAACAAAAACCTCTGAAATGGAGAGTGTTTTAAATTACTTTGATGGCAGGTTGAAAGAGGAAGAAGTACAAACTGACTTTTTATTAAAACAAAATACTTGGCTCTTAAATAAAATAGATGATCTAGAAAACAGAGAGAGGAGATGCAACATAAGAATATTTGGCCTTTCTGAAAAATCAGAAGGTGAGGACTTAATTTGTTTTCTAAACTCTTAGTTTACTGAAGTTTTCAATCTTCAGGAAGGGCTTTCGTATAATATTGAAAGAGCTCATAGAGCCATAGGCAAACCCATTCCTTCTTCCTCATATTCCTCTCCGAGGTCTATTACTGTTAAATGTTTATCTTATTTAGATAAAGAATTGATTCTTAAATGCACATGGAGGAAGGCTCCTATAAAATATAAACAAAATATTATCAGATCTGATAATGATTACTCTCCTAAGACCATAGAACACAGGAAAAGCTGTTGGCCACTTGTAAAAGCTTTAAGACGACATGGCATAAAAATCTCAAAACTTATTTCTAGCCAAAATATAAAATCAACATTCAAGTGAAACAAGAACCTTCAACAATCTTGAAGAAGCCTGAAAATGACTCAATACCATCTTCATCCAATAAAATTTCACAACACTCCAGCATAAAACAAGGAAATAATTAATTATTTGACTTATTTCTTCAGTCTGTTTCAACAAATATTTTAGTTTCTCCTTTTTGTTGCTATAAATTTCAGCTTACAATAGTGAGGTATTCACTGAAGTGATTCACTATGAAGGAACACCTCAAACTTTTTTCATGTGAAAGAAACAAGAAACGGGTCCTTCAATCAATATCAATAAATCTACTAAAGCGTCTGCTTTAGAATGACCTATTCACAGTTTAAAATTTGTTTTCACTTGTTTTATTAACTCACATTTAGGAGTATATCATGTATTCTATACAACCCAAGTATGGTAAGATCATTTAAATTAAATTTTTTTTTTAATTGTTGGCTTTCTATGTTGCCTATAGCTGCATGGTCATTTAATAGCTTCCCTGACTTGCTTGCATTCTGTAGACATTATTAGTTTTTAGATTGTCTTACTGTATATACTTATTTCAAGTTTAATCTTTTGATAAGTATCTAGTTTTGCTTCTCTGTTTTATTGGCTTATTTGTTTGCTTAGCATTCACAGTGTACATTTGTTAATTTTTTTAAGTGTCTTGTTGATACCGTACAAAGTCTAGCTGTGGTGTGTTGTAGTTTACATTTGCCAGGTGGTATTAGATGCCTGTGAATTCCCTTGGATGGCATTGGTGGCTTTACTATAAATAAACTAATGTTAGCCATTATCATTTGATATGACAATATGTTTTACAGATGTTTTCCCGGTGATGTGCTTTGCTTTACAATGGCCTTGAATTGTTGCTACAGCTTTCTTACATTTTTTTAATGTGGAGGGGTTTTAGTTAGTTTATACAGAGGTGTGGTATCTTTCACTGGTAATGTAGTGCCCCATTTTGTATATTTTGTGCATTTTGAGTGATTGGTCTTTGGTCTGGCATCCCTGGTGGTGTGGTGATCTTGTCGTTTAAAGAAAATGCTTCCCTCATTTGAGATAGTTCACTTACTTTTTATCTGAGTTCATTATTTTGGTAACTCATTCACTTATATAGTGATGCCATTGTGAGTTTGACTGCAGTGCTGATTACTTCATTAGTATTGATATACCACAGACTGCACATAGATTGCTTTTTGTCATTGTTAGAAAGAGATGTGCTTGTACAGATCTGGATTCTTTTTGGTGCATAATTAATATGTCAGGAGTATATCAGAATTCATATTAATGGCATTTAATGCCTAAAGAAAGATTTCTTTTTTTTTTTTTTTTTTTAAGGGAGAGGAGTGGGGGAGAAAACAAGAGAAAAAGAATTCATTCAGTCATTCTGCTTAAAGGAATTGTTAATATAGCAAAAAACTACATTTATATACTTGCTGTATAATACATACAGATGATTTATTTTGCAGTTGTGCATGGTGATTACATTCAAATGCTTATATCGTACAGTGTTTGACTGCATGTTATTAACAGTTAACATTGAATACAGCTACTATAAAACAGCAAGTTTTGCTATAAAAACTGTGAGAAACAAAAAGAAAATGTACATTTAGTACAACATTGATAGTCTGTTTATATGAGTCTCATGGTGCATTGGAAATGCTACTCTGATTTATCTAGTCATTTACTAGATGCTTACAAAAACATTCAGTCCCAGTTAATTCTTTGCAATATTTTTTATGTCTATAACCACAGCATCAACAGAAGTTTTGATAGCCATAGAAAAGATACAAGGAGGCATGTGTACACAATGTAAACAAAAACGGCTTGACTGTAAGCAAACCTATCATGTGAGCTTGTGTTTAGCTTATATGAAATAAGAGCAAGCTGATTCCAAAAATTAACATATAGAGGGCACATTAATGGGGAGAATGTTCACAGAATATAATGATATTAATACAGATGTAGGTAAGATAGGAGGGCAAACATAGAAAATGTAGTTAGTTAAAACAAGCCAAATGTGTTTATATTACAAAGAAGCCTTTAAGTAGAAATGCTTTCATATTGACGTAACAATAATTCTCTTCAAATTTCTTGATTCATGCACATAAAAATGGACATGCTACGAAAGGATGCGAGAGGGACATGAAGCAAAAGAGAGGCAAGGTGGAATAAATCTGACATAAATGTTAATAGCATGTAGAGTTGAGATAACAGCAAGAACAGCGGCTGCATTGGGGGTTATTTACATTGTCTGTAGTTATTAAATATGACATGTTTACACAGGGCATGTATGTATGATAGATGATATTGTGGATGATACTAGGAAATGTACTCTATAACTATACCATACACATCAAATAGTGACATGTTTTATTATTTTCTTCATTCGATAACCCTAGAAAAGGTATATATTACCCTGAAACAACAGATAAGCATGTTTTGCAAATTCATATAAATCTAAATAATAATATAATATTTAAATAAAACAAGAGATAGCTGACAATACATATCTGGTAGCATTTCATTAGTTCGGGATCTTTGCTTGTAATGATGCACATTCACTGTATGATTTCGATGGACACGCTCACTAAAATTACAGTAAACACTGTCATACCAACATGTAAGCATCATAAACACACAAGAAAGTGTCCCAACATAGGCCTAATCACAAATTATGATGATCTTGTATCATGACATGTTGTAAGAAATGTTAAGCCCTCATATTCTGTAAAGTTCTTAAGTATGAAGAAATAGTTACATTAATATGTAAATGTCTGGATGGAGGCATGCAATACATAGTATTATTATTTGCCCAGTTTCTTTCTGTTTCTTTAGGGCAAGTTCTTGGTAGTAGAATTTCCTCTAATAATATAAATTTACTATCTACAATATGTTATGTACACTAATAATAATATTATATGCAGGGGCTTACTATGGATTTGTCTGTTTACTCATTTAAACAGATCCAAATAAGAAATAATCTATTTAAAGTCTTGCTTTTAATATAATAGATTTATTTAATTTATTATTTTTGCATGTTAATATTATATAAGTCTAATAGTACATTTTGTTTTTGCTATTGGACCAGGAACTGTGATAATTCCATGGTGGACATTAATTTATGCTATTTACAAATTCATTGTATGTTTTATTTTTTTCTATCTTTTTCTCATTTTTATGGCCTGATTTACTTGATATTTAGCTCCAAAAGCATAAATATATATTGAAACTATGTGTAAATATCAGATTTTCTATACTCTCAATTGTATTATTAAATATACATAATCAGTAATCATTTAAATGGAAATATCCATATTATCTTTAAATGTTAATGGATTGAATAATCCAAGGAAAGGAACAAACTTAGTACATTATCTAAAAATAAATAAAATTCAAGTTGTTTTATTACAAGAGACTCACATCAAACATGCAGGAAAAAACATTTGGAACTCAAGCAAATTTAGAATTTTAGAGCAATCAAATTTTAAATCTAAAAAAAGTTGTCACAATTCTATGGAAAAATGCTATAATATTTCCTCAAATTATATATAAATATGAAGATCAGGAAGTTTTCCTAATTTTTATAATATACAAATTCAATAATAGGTTATGGATTTTAGTTAATTTTTATTAGTTCCCAGGTTTAGGCCCAAATCTTGCTAAAAAATCTAGATATAATTATTGATAAATGTAAACATAATTTAATTATCAGAGGGGATTTTAATTGTTTACTAAATGAATCAGATACTACCAATAAAAAGAAACTAAGATTAACCTCTACGGCTAAAGTATTATATAAGTGGATAGTAGCTCTTAACTTAAAGGATACCTTTATAATGAAAAATCTACCCCTTTATTATTATCCCATCAGGATTTTAAATATGGTACACACACCAGAATACATCATATACTAGTTTCACATGATCAATTTTCAAGTATATCATACCTTGCTATAGTTTCCTATCCTATTTCAGATCATGATGCCCTTATTTTGAACATTCATACTAATTCTAAAAGATTATCATTAATAACAATAATAGCATCCTACATAATTAAGCTTAAAGATTTTAAACCTTGGATGATTTCAGAATTGATTTCATTTTTAGAATTTAATAACACACCAGATGTAGATAATATTATGATATGAAATTCATTAAAAGCCTAAATTTATGGTAAAATATTAACTCAGTATAAAAATAAAATTAAAGAATGGGATTCAGAACTTCAAAATATTCAAAATTGTCTGGTAAAGGCCAAATCAGAGGATTTTAAAAATGACAAAGTTAATGTACAAGAAACAGAAAATTTAAATAAAAAATATTTTGACATTTTAACTCATAAAACAAATTTGGCTTTTGAAAAATTAAAATTAAACTCTTATTCATTGTCTCCTAAACATATGTATAATCTTTCTAGGAAAGTTAAGATTCAAACTAAATTTAGTAATATTCTAGAAATTAGAAATGAAAAAAAAGTACAATGGCTATAGTGAAAATTCTTGATGCTTTTAAATTTCATTATACTAATTTAAATACTAATACAAATACTCAAACAAATACCTCTACACTCAATTATGATAATCCCAGCATTAAAAAAAAATAAATTCAAGCTTAAAAAACAATTTAGATAAAACCATTACTTAAAAAAAGTTGTAGATAAGATTAAAGAATAAAGCTCCTGGAATAGATGGGCTAATTTCTGAAACATATAAGATTATTCCTCCTAATATTCTATCCTTTTTCATAAAATGCTTATTGAAATTCAATCTAATGAAACAATTCCTCCTTCCTGGAAACATTTTTTACTTTTGCCAATATTAAAAGAAAATAAGAATTCTCTAAATTGTTCTTCTTCTAGGCCTATTTCACTTCTAAATAATGATTACAAGATTTTTATGTCTATCTTTACTGACGGAATAAAAGTACCCATAGCTCAAGTACTAGACTTAGGTGAAACAGGTTTTATATATCAAAGACAAACACATGATAACATTAGACATATTGTAACTCTTATAGATTATATAAACAAGAAAAATACTGAAGCGCTATTAATTAGTTTAGATATCAAAAAAGCATTTGATTCTTTAAATTGGGATTATGTATTTAAAATGTTAGAATTATTTGATTTTTCCCTTTATTTCATTATTAAAGAATATTTATGAAAAATAATTTAGCACATATTAAAAATAAGCCCTTTCATTTATTAACAAATCCCTATAAGTAAAGGCACCAAACAAGGTTGTCCTCTTTCTCTTATTCTATTTGCACCCGTGACTGACCCACAAAATTCAAAACCTGTTTTAAGTATTATGTCAACATTATAATTAAATAACCACAATCAGAGAAAAACTCACGTACATCTTGCCCAGGATTTTATGTTGGGAAAACTATCTGCAGGGTCAGATACAGAATAGATGAACATCTTAGGGCAATTAAGAAGAAAGATATACACAATGCGTTGTTTCCCCATACCACTAAATGTACTAACTTTAAAAGATTTATCTTTTTTGTTATATACAGGGTCTCTCTGAATGAGAGGGGTGGTGATGACAAAGTAGAGGTGGAAGCCAGGGAAATGAAATGGCAGCTTCGGTTGAATTCCACCACCCTACCAGAGCTTAATGACACCATTTCTTTGGCCCCAATCTTAAAACAAAGAGCCAAGAAAGTAAAAAGTAAATTAATAATTTCACACTATTCAAGCAGGTGTATGATGGTGTTTTTATTGTGTTTTACAATTTAAAATATAACCATTTAAAAAGAAGTAGGTTGTTTGTCAAAATAATTCACTTATTTAAACTACAACATTGTCTGGGCTGTTTAACAATGATTTATAAACAATAATGTATAATATTCAGTGGTTTCACAACTTTGTAATTTAAGTGCTATGTAGGTATGTATCATTTTAAAGGCATTGCCTTGTTCATTTTAAATGAGGTATAAGTGATGTGATTGGTTGCCTTGGATGAATTTAGTATAAAAGAGCAGTTTAAGCTTGTTTCAAATGACTCTGATGAAGCCTATTGTATGACAAGGCAAAAGCATTCAATTGTTTGATTTTATGTGGATTTTTAATAAATTTTTAATAAAGCACAGTATTTTGTTTTCAGCTGTTTATAGTATAACTGCATTGTGAGATGAGTTTAATGCTATAATGGGCAAAGCATATTTGATTCTATGAATTAGAAAATCGATTGATATGACTTTTCTAGGTAATGAGAGATTTTGTAGTAAATTTAAATTGGTTTGAGAGTTAATCTGTTTTATTTCTATGTGTATACTCAAGCATGTTTGTTTAATGACTGCAGGAAGAGGAAATCCAAATAGGTCCTTTAATGTAAATATTTTGCAGAAGAAAAACTTTTTGGGATTTCTAATAACATTAAGGTTGCTTATAAGAGTTAATTGACCCGCGGTAGTGGTGCTGCGGTAGCGTTGTCGCCTCACAGCAAGACGTTGTCGCGTTCAATTCTCAGCTAGCGCATCTTCTGTGTGGAGGTATGCGTGAATGGGCATGCCTTCGTTGAAGGTTATGCGTCAGGGCTGGTAACTCGGCATGTAAAAATCCACTACTAAACAGTAGTGGACCGGAGTTCCGCTGTGGCGACCCCTAACCCCTATAACCCCTGACCCCTATAAGCCGAAAAACACAACATAAGAGTTAATTGATCATTTGTTATTGAATAATCAGTTCCAAGTAAAGAGCTTCCTTTTTTCTCAATTATGTTAAAATGCTTTTTGCCAACCATTTTTGTAAGCTGCATAGTTCATAAACTGTCTCCATCCATCCATCCAAAACAGGCACATTTCACTCATACAAAGACCCCATGAACAGTTGTCCCTATTAACAGAGTTTACTAGGTAAATACGAAATTAAAGTACATTGCCATCTCTATCTTCTACATCCTACACATACTGCGCACATACCTAGAGACAGTTTAGAGTTTAGAGTCGCCAATCCATGCACCATGTGTCCTTGGAATGTGGGAGGAAAACAGAGTAACAGGAAAAAAACACACAATCACAGGCAAGACAAGCAGACTACACAAAGAAGGCACCTCAAGAGAATCAACCCACAGAACCTCTTGCTGTGAGGCAACAATGTTTTTTACTGTTCTTCTATGCCACCCTAACATTTCTGTGATTTCCACCAAACCTGGTAAATTTCTTTTCACAAGTAGTTTGACACTATTTCTTATTTCTTATTAAAATTAGGAAAGGGATGCAGGTGTGGGAACATGCACCCTGAGCATGTTCACTGCACACTCCCCTTGAGGAGAGGTGAGCCACTGAAGCCACATCACCCATAATAATGTTAATTGTACAGTTTGTTTTTTAATACCAAAAGGAAGTGAATGATGGGTGCAGAGATGTTCATCTTAAAAGTGGTGTGTCAAACACTTTCACCATTAAGTGACAAAAAAATCTTTGCTTGTGCATGCAATAAAAACAGTAAACTGAAACCAATTATATTGGTTTACAGCCATAAAGCCCAATCCATAATCCAGGTGACCCAAATAGCATCTCTGACACTTGCTGGAGCTGGCACAGGGTGGGTGATGTGGCTTCAGTGGCTCACCTCTCCTCAAGGGGAGTGTGTAGTGAACATGCTCAGGGTGCATGTTCCCACACCTGCATCCCTGGTGGAGACAAGAAACTCCATGGAAGCAGTAGCTTTAAGAGGGCAAGGCTGTCCTGAGGGGATATGTCAGTCTCAAAAGGAGGCAACGTGCCTTCACTGATGCTCAATGCACATCAAACTCTTGGTGTGTTACTGAGCATGTTCAGTGGAGACAGATCTGTATAGCAGAAAAAAGCTGAACCATTCCTGATGACTGCCAAGCTGGCAACCCCTCTTGATTGTTTCTTGCCCCAGTGATGAGGAATGAATGGTCTGGCAGACCAAGAGTGACGGTCTGATGGTCATCATGCATCTGGGGAAAAAGGCTATACAAATAGTAACCTGAGAGACATCAAAATGATTAGGTGTCCAGCTAGATCCAGTGATATGTAATTTGAAAACTACACAAAATGTACTCAGCGATTCAAAAGATATACATACTTTTATGCACTTTAATTAGAAGATTGTGTGTGTGTGTGTGTGTGTGTGTGTGTGTGTGTGTGTGTGTGTGTGTGTGTGTGTGTGTGTGTGTCCGCACATGCGTGCGTGTGTGAGTGTGTGTCTCTGCATTCTGGGCAATGCTGTTACATTCCTGCATTAACAAGTAAAAGTAGTGTGTGCAGCAGCTCTGACTGCATAACATTTAAGTCTTATCACTGTAATGTAATGCTGCATAAATAAACATCAAAATTTTGATGATGGCATCTGATTTAGAAAGGACCATCATCAGAAATAGGGAAAACAAGGAGACCATGCTTGCCATGATAGTAGATTGTGGGATTGCATGAGTAAAACTTTACAACAAAGGAGCTAAAAACAATTGTGCATGACAAAAATATTTTCAAAAATAATTATATTGCATTATAGAACAATTTATGCAGTTCTATGTGAAAAATAACTGATATTAGAGTTCATAAAATATGATTTCCACACAACACTGGATATGAAATTTTCCAAGGCAATGGCTGCAAATTGTTAAATGTTTATATAGTACAGCTTTCAAATAACATTCTGCATAAAACCTTAATAAATGCTAAAGGTGCCTATCAAATATACTTGTTAATATTGAATATTGCATCATTTTGAAAAACTGTGAACAGATTCCATGCAAAAATTATAAAGTAGCAGCAGTAATAAGCAATTTTAATGTGTGATTAATTTAATGGCCATATACAATAACTTTGTTGCATTACAGGGAAATGAACTAATGACCACAGAATGAAATGAATAAACATAGTGAATTCTGCCAATTAAAAAGCAACGTAAAGGCAAAATAAACAATTGTCACTTATCAGTGCAGATGATTTTGTGAAAGTATTACAAGTAATATGTGGCTGCTTAAACTAAGAAAAGGTAGAGTCAGTGTTTCAAAGTAAAAGCATGTGTTCTAAATGTGGTTGCTGTTTTAAGAATTATAAGGTTTGTGCCTCAGTGCATAAAAATGTTCTTGTGTATAATTTCAGGTTTTCCAGAAGAACTAAACAGTGAAAATGCATATGACTGAGCATGAATGCAGTTTTAAAATGTCAGAACATGCTGGCCAAATTAATGTTTGTGATACTATCGCAGAAAATTGTGCTACTTACACTGCGGGAGTGATATACACACAAATCACATTCCAAATGACAAAAGCATGCAAGCGTTGTAAAATAATGGGCATCAAAACATATAGACTTCCAGTTAAGCAATGCAAAAAATCATACAAACAGACTGTAGACACAGAACATTTTCAGTATGAAACATCTGGTAACTGCAGAATGTTTGGAGCTGCAAAACAGGAGTTAAATGATTTATGAAATCAATCTGGAATATATGGCAGGACAGTGTAAATTAACTGGACAAAGTCAGGTTGATGGACTGAGAGACAGATTTGTATGAGACATATTTTGCAAAACATGTGAAGGAGACTGCTCTCAGAGGAAGAATTGTGACTTTAATAAGCATTAAAACAGATTTATGACATTTCGTCCAAATGTTCTAACTAATGGTCAAAATTAAACATAACAAAATAAAAAAATACATCTTTTTTTGTAGGAGGTCAAACCCCTTGACCCCCCCCCCCCGCTAATTATATATATTAACTCCGAGATCATACTACAGTGGGGAAAGGGCAAATATCCCAAACCCCACTGTTCAGCTTTTTTGGTACTTGATATAAAAACACATTGACATCTAATCAAAATATGCTAGTATCAATAGAAATATCAACCAGAAATGCATTAGAATTACAGTAGGATGCATGCCTGCTAACTCCCCTAGAAAGCAAATATGTTTTCTGTGTAACATGCTGTCTCTGAAAAAACAAACTGCATTGGCTTGAACAAATTCATTTGTAGATTATATCAAAAATGGCCCCACTGTAAGTGAAACAAATGACAAAAAGAAGCTAAATAGCAAATGTAGTGTGCAGGTTGCTAGCGTCTTACCGACTAGAAGTAGTGAAATATTAAAGAAACAGGACAAGGTACTTGAAGAAATACTATTAACTTGGCTATGAATTTACAGACTGTGTGTGTGTAGGTCTGAATAGAAGTTGAAATCACAGTTACTATTGTTAAGGAATTCACTATAATGTGACTGAAGAGAGAACTGTAAACCTAGTAAAATTTTCTCTGCTGCCTGATTGCAACCTTAGAGCTTGTTTTGGCATAGCATAAGTTTTCCACAACTTAGGACAATAATATACCCTTACCATTCTCTAAGGGATAATTTCTGTCACTCATAATAAGAATAGAAAATTGATTCATTCTTGTCCTCATGATAGCGACCATTTTCGGTTATTCCCCGATCCTAAGGAGTAGTGCTGCCTCAGACTTGTCCCACAAAAGTAACTGCAGTGAGAAATTGCATTATTTTATAATCATATACCAAGTCTTCAAGAAAATTGGCTGCATTGCAAGAATGCTTCCAGGATGTCACAATTAGTACCACCCTAGTCCCATATCAGCATCATTGCCAAGGTTGGACTTTGTCATGCCATCTAACTTAAGACTGAAAAACTGAGAGTCTACCTTTCTTGTGAAACTATAATCATACTTTTGTTGTGGCAATGCAACTTTTATCCGGCTTATCCAAGTTATAAGCCCTTTATAAATTCAAATCAAACTATATGCTGCATTTTCTACAGTACAAAATATAACCTCACAATTAGCCACATTCCGTGCTACTGGCTAATTAAAACGATTCAAGTCTGAAATCACCAAGCAGCCCGCAAACAAATCATTCTCTCTGAAACATGACATTAAGAACCAAACAACAAAGAAATGCTAACAAAAAGTAACAAGGGCATGATTTATGGCATCCAAATTGTGAAAAGGATGAATTAATCATTTACTGTTATGATCCAAAGATGGAGTGGATATGTAATCCATTATGCTTTAAAATATTGCTGTAATGAAACCTCCATTGGTAGTGCTGTACAGTTTGCAATGCTTGATAAAAATGTTGTTTGTAGAACATGTGGCTGTTTCACAGAGCATTGTGGAAGAAACTTTTCAAAGTTGAGACAAACGTTTCTATGACAGTCCTTTGCAAAGTGTGTTACTTTTCAAGTCATTGCCAAAGTCAGTGCAATCAGCTATCCATTTCAGAATAATTTGTTTATCTATTATGAAGTTCTGCATTATGATGCATGGAGGAGATAAGGAATGATCAGATTTTATAAACTCTTTCAAGTCCTTCAGATAAATGCAAACTGATGCCTTCTTGGAGTTTTTCCTTCTGATGTTGGAGGTGAGAATAATAGAGTCATAACCGTATCTTGTGATTCACAGTAATAGATCTGATAATGTTTCAGAGTGAATGAAAGATTAATAGGTACAACTCTGTCCTTCTAAAATACACTGTAAGACTCAGTACATAAGTCAAATAATTTTCTAACAAAAAGCTAGCTACCAGAAATGTATTCCTAATAAGAAACTTCAGGGTAACACAGACAGGTTCAAAAAAGTGCTTTCAAAAGATATTCCAGAGCAATGTTAAGGTCCCAGTTAAGGAAAATGGGTCTTGTAGGAAAATTAAGATGGATGAACAGCACAGTGGGAAAATAATAATCTAAGGAAGACAAACCAACAACATGCAGTTAGTCTTAACAAAATGAACAGGACTAGCCTCTGACAGATAAGATTTTATAATAATAGGTTTTCTGCCCTGGTGCAGAATTTTAATGACCTGTGCAGAAAATCCTACTTTTTTTCATTTACACTTAATGTCTGGAAATTTGCAATAGGGCACTGCCCATATTTCACTGACATTCTGGGGAAAAAGTACCAAGACAGAAACATGGCTCAAGCCCCATATAAAAGACACCGAACTAACACCACCTAACTATCGCATTCTAAGAAACGATAGAACACAAAAAAAAAAGGAGGCAGGGTAGCACTCTTATACTCTGCATCCCTGCTCGCAACCCCCTATACCAAACCCTTCCCCAAATTTGGTAAGGCGGAAATGATACCAGCCCTACTCCACCTAAACAAGCATAAACTCATATTTATCCTCTCCCTCTATATTCCCCCAGTGATAATGTCTCATCCCTTGAAGACATTCTCTCCTGGGTCTCTTCTAACATCACTCATGAAACAATAATCCTGGGTAATGTTAACATAAATTGGGTCACAATCCAATCTCCCACTAACTCACTCAACATTAACCTATATAACTTCACACAGCTAATCAATTCCACTACCAGACCCTCAAACAACTCCACTACTGGAAGTACAATAGACTGGATTCTAGTAACCCATACTCAGTATATCTCAGACAGTGGTATTCTCCCAGACCCACTACCTGACCATTTCCCCACTTTCACCCACCGTCTCCCCTCTTCTATGCAGCTAACTCACACCTATACTTCCTCTTGCTGCTTAAAAACCTTTAATCCTGAAACCTTCATAAACGCACTAAAAAAACACCAACTGGAACCCTTTAAAAACCCTTCCCCCAGATAATGCTCTGTCCTACTTTAACATCACTTTTACAAACCTACTCAACTCCCTTGCCCCTCCCAAAAACAAAATGCATAAAAAGTAACCCTGCACCCTGGTTAACTAAAAATACGTTGGTTTCCATGGGACTTCGCGACAAAGCACGGGCACGATACCAGAAATATAAAACCTCTACTTACTGAATATAAAACACTACGCAATAAAGTCAAAAAACTCATTGCCACTGGCCGCAAAGTATATTTCACTACCCTCTAAACTAACCATAATACCAATCCCAAACTATTTTGGAAAGGAATTGCAGCTCTCCTTAACCCTGGAAAAACAGAAAACCCTTGCCCAAACCCAGATGCATCTGACATGGACTTAGCAACCAAATTTAACTCCTTTTTCAAAAACTCCATCAACAAGCTAACATTATCCTTCACCAATAACTCCATAGCGCCTCCTCAGCCTGCTTCCACCCCTTCCTCCCCTGACATCCCAAGCTCCCAACCCCCACCTTTCTCCATCAATCCCATCTCCATATCTACCACAAAAAACATCTCCAAAAATTAAAACCTGGCTCCAATGCCACTGATGAAATCCCGTCCTACTTGCTAAAAGTAGCTGCTGAAGCAATTGCCCTCCCTGTCACCATACTAATAAATGGGTCAGTCTTAGAATGCCAAGTTCCCCAACTTTGGAAGAAGGCCTTTATTATTCCTCTCCATAAAGGAGGAAATAATAATGACATCCCAAACTTTCAGCCTATCACCATCCTATCCCCTATTTCTAAGCTACTTGAAAAGTGTGTCCACCAACAACTCTTACCTTACTTCATCAATAATCAGCTTCTTACCCCCACACAACATGGCTTTAGATCAGGTCATAGTACCTCCACTGCCCCCCTCTCCTTCCTAGAAACAGTCAACAAAGCCTGCGACTCTGGCCACCTCATATCCACTCTCTTCCTTGACCTCTCTAAGGCATTTGACACCATTTCCCACAACCTGCTTCTTACCAAACTCTCCAAACTTAACCTATCCCCTTCCTCTACCCAGTGGTTCTCAAGCTATCTCACAAACAGGCAACAAGCAGATAAATGGAAACAAGCTACCTCTCCCTTTCTCAACACATCCACAGGCGTCCACCAAGGTTCCATTCTAGGCCCACTGTTATTCAACATATTCATAAATGATTTCTTCCAAGCCATTCCCAACTCCAGTCTTATCCAATATGCCGATGATTCTACTATAATCTGTTCCTCCCCTTCCATCACAACTCTTAACAATCTGACACAAGCTGCCTTCTCTTCCATTGAACAGTGGATGCTAGACAACCACCCAGCCCTTAATGCAATTAAAACAAAACATATGCTATTCAATGCCTCCAAAATCTCTTCCCTAGACAACAATCCTTCGTAATTACCAGCAAACATAATACCCCCCTAGAACTAGTCTCTGACACAAAACTACTAGGAATTATCGTCGATGATCAACTAAAATTTGACAAGCATCTACAAGCAAATATCAAAAAAACTCATAAAAAATTAGATATGCTTCACCATCACAGTCGCTTTCTCTCTCCCACCACCAGGATTACATTAGCTAATACATATCTCATCCCATCCCTTTTATATGGTGCATCTATCTTAACCAGCCTGCAATCTTCCCTCAAAATAAAACTCTCATCTTGTTATAACAAAATATCCAAATTTGCAGCAGGTCATAGAGCCTCTTCCCACTGTAATTCACTTCACCAACTAAGTTGGCTAGAATTACCAAACTTCCTCACATATACCCAGCTTATCCAAGCACACAAACTCATACATAACCCATCTCTTTACCCCTCCCTAGCAAATACCTTTGAAATGCACAAGCCAAATAGACTCCTAAGATCCAATTCCCAAAACCTAATTAAATTGTATAAACCAAAGCATCCAGCTGGAAATCACCTGATGTCCTTCTCTCTTGCACTCCTCTGGAACTCTCTCCCTTCTCCCATCCGCACCACCAGCGGTCTCTCCTTGTTTAAAACCTTACTGCACTCCCACCTTACTTCACAATGGAAATGCTCTTGCTCCCATCTAACCTAATTCTGACCACACTTTCTTCCTAACTTTCCAAACTTATTTGCTGCCTATCACTGCCTCCTAAACCCATGTGATGTATTAGACCGATAACTAAAAAGTTACCTCATTGTAATTGCCAAAAAAATAAATAAAAATTACTACTTACTGAATTAACCTGATCTGATGTAATTTTGCAAATAAAAATATTTTTATTTCTGTATTTGGTAACATTTACTTGAAATGTGTGATATGGATTTGTACTTTTTCTGAACTATGTATGTAACATTTATTTGAAATGTATACTATGGATTTATGCTTTTCTTTTCTATACTAGGTACCTGTATTTTTCTGGAGCTTTTCTCCCAGGACTCCATTGAAAACTGGCTCCTTGTAGCCCAATGAATTATCCTGGAAAACAAACTGCAAATAAATAAAATAAATAAATAAATAAATAACACCAATTGTCTGATGTTCTTAGATATAATATACATCAAATACAGCATGTTAATAAAGATACAAAAAGTAAGAATAATTTAAACAAATAATAATGAGAAATACACTGCAGATAAATTAGGCATTTACAGCATGAGTCAAGTTAGTAATATTTGTCACACAAGGTACAATTAAAGGTCTTATAAAGAAATATAAGAGAAACAGGTGATGCATTTATTAAATAGCAGAAAGAAGAATGAACCAAAATCAATAATTTGTTGGTTTCTGTATCATTATTAGATAACAGACATCATAGCGGGTGCAAGTTTAAAATTCTGATTAGAATGTGTAGCTGCAAGAAATGAATGTTCACATAACTCTTTGACATGTCCATCTAGTGTGGAAATGTTCTTTTACTACGTTTCTGAAGGCATACTAGGAAGAAATGTGCCACAGTGCAAGTGGCAAGAAAATCCCGACAAGCCTACTTAGGATTAAAATGCCAATCTTCATTTGTGAAATGCAGAGTACTGACTGCTAGATGAAGCATCCTCTCCCTTCTGTTGGATCCCAAAGTCTTCCCTGAGCAGCAGATGGAAACCCTGTGCCACTGTTTCCCTTATGAGGGATGACAATGACTGCATAGGAAAGGAAGGAGTAATTAGAATCACATGACCATTTTCTGTTTTCAGCTTTAATGAGCACCTTTTAAATAAAGGGAACTGGAGGCTATACATGTACGCAGCTTCATATTCAATCTCTCATCAGATCTTTGTGGCTGTCAGTGCAGTAATAGGGAATTTCGGCATTCTGCTAGTACATGAAGAGCTGGGGCTGTAGAACACACAGGCTAACTGTTAGGTAAAGGAAAAACTCTGCCAAAGATGGTCCCAAGCCCAGCTGCAAAAGGAGGAGGGTGGTCACCCCACTATGATGACCAGAACTGGGAAACCAAGCAAGAAACCACATAGAAATTCGAACAAACTCATTCGCTCATGCTACTGCATCTAAGGTAGCTAATGCTCCAGCACTGCAGATCCAAGGTGCTGGTGAGAAATGGGCAACTGGCCAAAAGAAATTCTTTACAACAAAGGTGGAAACCTGTAACGCCATGTGGAATGTTTGAACCAGTCACTACTTTGGCCAAAATTAAATCCTTGCCAAGGAACTCATGAAATGCAAAATCTCGATTGCTGCAGTGTCAAGAGTTATGACTCACTGGATCTGGAACATTGACCGCCTAACCACCTACAGCCAATGAAACAATGACATTGTACTACTCTGGCAGCAAGAGGCTGGCATTGGGTTTTTGGTGGATAGCCAGGCTGCAAGAAGCATAATTGCTTTCCAACCAGTACTGGGCTGTCTGACAGCACTTACCATCAATGATACCATCAAGAGCCACATTCTGTCCATCTATGCACCAACCAAGATGAGTCCATACCCAGCCAAGAATAACTTCTACAACTAGCTCCAATACATGCTGGATTCAATCCCAAAGACCAAGATGATCATCTTGTTGGGAGACTTCAACATCTACATTGGTGAGGACAGGTCCAGTTGGGAAGGAATGATGGGTAGATATGGACATGGGAACATGAATAATAGCCTGCACCTTCTGTCCTTTGCTACATCAGACAATCTCATTGTAGGAAATAGCCATTTCCAGCATCCCTGCAAACACCAGCTCACATGGCAAAACCCATCCGGCAAGGACTAAGTTATAGCAGACTACATCCTGGTCAACTCCTGCTTCTGATCATTGCTCAAGGATATTCGTGCTATGCGAGGAACTGACTGTGGCTACAATTATTACCTCTTCAGTGCCATAGTGCAGCTTCCCTTACAGTGTGTAAAGCACAAGTCACTTCTGCCAGCCAGATGGACTGGAAGCAACTGATGGTTCCCACCAAACTGGTTAGCAGCACTAGCCCAAATGGAGGATGTGGATGAGGCAGAAAATCAGATATCAAACTCCATCATAAAATATGCCAAATCACTATGCCCACCCATCTGTCACCAAACGCAGCCATGGATATCTGATGAGTGCCTGGATCTTGTAGCCCAACAGAAGCAGGCAAATCTGGTCAACTATGAACAATACCAGCAACTCAATCGAGAAGTTCATCAGAGGCTGAAAGCATAAAGGGAAGCATATTGGAGCCAGGTGGCAGCCAACCTTAAGGAGGTGACATCCAGACACGAGTACTGCACCCTGTACAGCAGCAACAAACTACTGAGTGGAAAGACCAAACCCACCAGTGATAAAATCAAAAAAACAGATGGGACATTCATTCATTCATCTTGTGAATGCCTGCAATGCTGGGGGGAATTCTTTTAAGAGCTTTACAACCATGACCCACCCCATGGACCAATGGTCAATCTGCCACCCATCAATCTCCCTGAGGCCCCAATGACTGATACAAAGCTATCAGAACACTGAGAAATGGCAAGGCACCAGGAGTAGATCAGGTCACTGTGGAAGCAATCAAGGCTGGAGGCAATATCCTGCTCCACTGGCTCCATGCACTGATCGAGCTGCTTTGGGTTACAGAACAGATATCATTCACATGGAAGAAGGCCATCATCGTACCCATCCACAAAAGGGGAGACAGCAGATAATGCAAGAAGTACCATGGCATCAGCCTGCTCTTCATCATCGGCAAAGTCTTTATGAAGATCATACAATCCAGGCTGCAGAAACACCACGAGCAAACCAGCAGAGAAGAACAGGCCAGATCAGACCAAACAGAGGATGCTGCAATCAAATTGTCGCCATCTGTCAACTAATGGAGGAAAGAATCCAGTGTGTACAATGTGCAATTAGCATCTTCAGCAATTTCAAGTCCGTATTTGACTGTATCACTGGCCTGCCCTGTGGAAGACATTTAAGATGGAGCACATACTGAAGAAAATCAGACTCTTTCAAATGTCATATAATGGTTCATTCAGCCAGTTGCACATTTGGAGCGAACTGTCTGAAGAGCTTACCATCAAGAGTGGGGTCCATCAAGGGGATATGGTCTCTCCACTGCTGTTCGACATAGTTCTGGTAGCCATCCTGAGGAGAGTATTTGAGGGCAGGAGTGGAGTCCAGTACAATGAAGCACATTTTGTGACTGACCTGATGTTCACAGATCACAGATGACAGCACCATTTTTGCATACAGTGATGCTGAGGCCACAGATGTCCTCTACAACATCACCCACATCACCCATTCATATGGCCAATGGATAAACATGGACAAGACCAAAGAGATGGCAACCAACAGGACATAAGCCACCATCCATCTCAGGGGAGTTCAGATTGAGCAAACACAAGAATTCAAGTATCTGGATTTGATGGTCCAGGAGAAGAAGGTGGCATCAACAGCTGAAGTCCATAGCAGGATTGGACAAACCACTGCAGCATTTGCCTTGCTCAAGTGGTGTCTATGGAGGAGGGCAAACATCTCTATCACCACCAAGATTCACCTTTTTCAGGCACTGATCTTGCTAATCTTCCTTTATGGATCAGAAACGCTGATCCTCCTCAAGCCAGACCTGAACAAGTTTGAGTTTTTCCAAATGCAATGCCATCGCCAAATATTGGGAATCTTGCTTCATGACTGCATTAGAAATGAGAGCATCTGGACCAGATGTGATCAACAGCCAGTGATCAGTGAACAGATCCAGGACAGGAGGCTGCGCTGGTTTGGACACGTGTAGAGGATGGACACCCACCACTTGCCATACAGACTATTATGGACAGAATGCCTGGCAAACTGGAGAGTTCACAAATCTGTACCAAAGACATGGGCTAAACAGGTTAAAGAGGACCCAAGAAGCTGGCAACTTGACCTACAGAAGGCCAGAAACATTGTCATGGACTGAACAGCATGGATGGGCATCATGAAGGAAGTCTGAAATCCAGCAGCACCCACAGCAGCGTACCGACTATGGGGTTGACCACTTCTGCCAACCACCAGCTAGGGATAAAAGAAGAAGAAGAAGAAAGTAAAGGAAAATCTGTAGAATGGAATTGTTCCTCAAGACCTTCCTGAACCATCTGGGCCAAATCATCGGGTAACATGATGATTTTTTCCTGGTTAATGGACTGCTACAAATGATAATCCAAGGACAATGCCAACATTTGCAGAAGCACGACTAGTTTACAAAGGTGGCAAGATTTTGAGCACTCTTGTTTAAGTGACACATGGCTGCTTGTTGTGCATTACCACTTGCAAGATTACAGGGTGAGGAATAGCAATGAATGCATTGATTGGTAAAACAAATTCTAACATCTTTTTTGAAATTTGTGTGCAGGGCAGAATGGTTAGGAAACCATCTCTTCTGTACCTACCAAGAATCCAGGTGCTGTCCTTAATGCACATTTGCTGCAATAGGCATCAAACCGAGTAATTAGGATGGGTCAGAAATAGTCTTCCCATATTCTCAAAGAGTGCTGAAAGCCACTGTTACTTCACAACAAAGGAAGGACTCACTGGAAGTAGTGATTCTAAGGGCTGTAAGGCTTAATGCCAAAAGGTCTTAAGATAAGTTGAAAATTCCTCCTGTGTATGCCGGCACACTAGACTATAATGATACTGGCTTATATATGTCCAAACAAAGCTAAGAATACTCTGACTAAAAGCGAAGCTATACTGCCTGGTGAAATAAGAATATTTTCTGCTGAATAGTGTCTAGCACTCTCCTTAGATATACTTTACTCAGCACTAGAATGAGTTTGACTGTCTCTCTGACCAGAAATCAAAGGCATCTGCAAATAAGATTGCTACCCAGATATCATCATTCAACTAGTGACTGTACTGATTTTTGATTAGACAATAATCTATATCTGGATAAATCTATATCCCTTGTAAACTGAGTATCCCAGTAGCTGGGCTCAGTCATTTTGGAGAACACTGAGAAAAGTTACTAGACTTAAGAACCAAAAACTTATAATGTTACTTCCCCACACAGAATCTAATAAAACTATTGTGGGGAAGGAGTGTTAGCATATACCAATAAGCATCCTTGAAGTTTATCAGGGCCATCCAGGCTCATTAAAAGTGCAAGGGAAATGTGCCATCATGTGTTACCTGTTACCACCGAAACTTTCTTGAACTTGAGGTATTTCTGAAATCAGGAAATATCTAGACTAAGTTTCCAGAGGTCCATCCTTCAGTACTAGGAGGAGCTTGCAGTAGAACCCTATAGCTCAGTAGGAAGGTGAGAATACCCTCTTGGGTGAAGCTCTTCTTTAACCTGTAGCACAGTCAGAAACATAGCCAGGTTGATCCTGAGGGATGTCACTGCTAAAGGCTGATGGTCATTATAATGTTCAATGTGTACTAATTCCTGACACATACAGATTCCGTGCACAGTAATTCATGTAATATATGACGGCTATGTTTCATCTGTAACTACAAACTACCTTTTCAAATCTTGTTGCAGTATTTGATCCTTAATAAGGGTAGTTTAGTTTTATAACTATTGCCTTGAAAAAGTATGAACTGCATCATCTAAAAATGTAGTAACTAAAAGGAGAAACTGTCTTGGGGAGGCTAGTATTAAATTAGCTAGAGAATCCTTGTTGGTCCAGTGGCTTTGACAACTGCATAGAATTTTGGTGGGGTCCTGGGTTCAATCCTTAGACAAAGGTCTATGTTTTCATTTACTGTTCAGTTCTTTTTAAAAGAGAAATTAACAAAAAGAAAACTTCTGTGTGAAAGCAAAATTATAGTTATGACTTTTGATTAACTGTAGTTCATTATTTAAACTGATTTTAAAAATGTGCATTAGGAATATTCTAATACAGCATATGAGAATGCAAATAACTTTCAAAGAATCATGTGCTACATGAAAATATAAATACAAATTTCATGAGACTCTAAGAGACTCCAAGCAAATGTATTGGCAATATTTATAGCTCTATGGTGACATCTAGTGATAATGCAGCAAAACTACTTAGTTTCGCAGAGGCTACAAAACAAAAATAACATTAAAATAAAGAATAATTAGTAAACTAAAAATATTTGCAATATAATATCATGTAACAAAACTGAGACAAACACACACATACAAGGTATTGCCAGCAAAGTGATCTAAGGAGTACATCTGGGAAAATGTGAGAGATAATACCACTTTCTGATACTATAAGCAAGACAAATGGTCTAGGAAATTGACACCCACTATCAAGAGAAAGCACGTGCCATTAGAGTAAAACAGAGTTTTAACTATTATGAATTTTTATAGGCAAAAGATCAATAAAACAATAGGCAATGGATTTGTTAGGCTAAACTGCACTATATTTTTCACAGGACTGTCTCTGACAAAACTGTATTTTTTTCTGTGGCAGGATTTATTTTCTGGCCCATTATAGACAAAGGATAGATACAGTGAAAGTGAAGTAAGAATTCATCTATAAAAGAAGTGTTGCAAAAGAACAGATCTAACAGAAACAAATCATTTAATTTCTAAAATTTGTAAAACTAAAAGGTGGTGTGTCGTTCGGGTTATGATAAAGTGCAAGAAAAGCTAAACAGGCCATTAGGCTCAGTCATAACAGATGTAATGCGTTTACTTAAATATTTTAACTGTCCCTGCCAACATTTTTATTTATTTTTATTTTTATTATTTACAATTTCAGATTATTTATTACCTTATAATACAGGGTTTGCTTACATGTCTCAGTTCTTATAAGATGCAAAAGGCAGACTATACAAAATCCTGAAATGAAGCAAAATAGCAGATTTTAATATATGTGCTATTAGAGAGCAATCCAATTTAAAAAAAAACTATTTCCTCTTTTATTTTGCAGCATACTGAAATGTTATCAGTTGCAGACCCTTAAGGATTTTGCCAAAAGGAGGAGCAAAGTAGATATTAATTGCGGAGTAGTATAAAGTTTCAGCAAGATGTGAACGGAATGGAAAGAACAATGTGCAGGTGGAATTCTAAAGCAGCAAAGTAAGATCTTAAATGAAACAGTAGGGCTAGCCTAAAGAGAAGAGAAAAGCCGTTACATAACAAGCACACTAAGGCAAAGAAATGCAGCCTCTCTGGGTGAGAGCCGAGAAACTGAGAAAGAGCAGCAAGTCTTGTGATAACGTTTAATAAAGTTACAGACTGAACAGCAACTCACTAGTAGCTTGTTAGTGGATATGAACTTTTAAGGGTGTAGGTTCTGGTACAGTGTGGCAATCAAGAAGGCAAACAAGTAATTGAATAACAGAAGGAATTAAAAGAGAGTCTGGATGCCGAGGCTATGGCCTGTACTGCAAACAGGAAACAGAAAACCAGGTAAAACTATGACCTGCTGAAGATATTCTAATGTCAGTAAGTGCACCAGTGAAGGACATGTTCTTACATGGGCTTGAGAAGGAAGGGGGAGGATAAAGGCTATCACGCAGTAAATAAGTATTTATGAAATTAGATCACATGATTTGTGTATTCAGTAAGTTTAGTTTAGCAACACAGTGCAGACTAACAGAAATGTAACCAGATAGCCAAACTACTAAATAGAAAATGCAAAATAAAGATTTCCTGTGCTAAAAGTTTGTGATTACAACTAGAAGATAGAGCACAGTGCAAAGAATCACAGCACCACTGAATCTTGCAGCTCTGATTTCAGCTAGTTAATGCCCATGTTGGAGACAAAGTACATATTAGTTGCACTAATAAAGATACATTTAAAGTTATTTTTTCATCATTCCACATTGGCTATCTCTGCAAGCTTGCATGTTCTAAATGCCATTTTATTTACTTAGGTTTTATTAATCTAAGTGATTTGGCCCTAAGAACTCATGACAGTCAGAACCTGCGGAAATAAAATATTAAAGAACAATGATATATACATATCTAATCATGCTCTTTATACATAATATACAATGTAAGTAATGCTTTATGCAACAGCAAGAGGAATACCTAAAGAGATACATATATATAATCGTCAATCTTATATAACAGCGTGAGGAGTATCTAATGACGGAAATGTATTTTTATTAATTTATTTTACTCTTGCTCACTGAGGTAGTACAGTAATCACTATAAACCATTTTCAGGCACAGCCCGTATGAACAGATTCACAAAACAAGAAAATAGAACAAATTCCCAAACACAGAGTTATGTTAGCAGAGTAGAACATCAAATGTAAATTAATTTAGTAGTAAATATGAGAGGTAACCAGCAACTGAGAACAGAGGATCAAAGTAGAAGTGATACAGGTGAGGAGGTAGTTAGGTTATGTGTACAGTGGAAAAGCACTTGCAGTCAGATTTTTGAGGAAGGTGTCTTATGAGTTGAGCTATGAAGATAGGGAAAGAGGAAGCTTCTTTAAGGTTAAGGGGAAGTATTGCCAGAGCCTGGGTGCAAGAATGGAGAAGGATTGTTCCAGTATTATGCAGTTTAGTTTGAGGTGTCTGGAGTGAGGGAGTTAATTGGGAGAGGTTGAGGAGGTTGTAGGGACTCATGGTTTTGTACTGTTTGACATGTCTTATTAACAAAACACAGAACGGCCAGCAAATGATGTCCCAAATATGTTTATTGACAAAATCACATAGGATATAAATTATATATCCCAAGCTCCAAACCGGTTTCGGTTACCCCCTTCTTCAGTGGAGCACAAAAATTAATAATTAAACAAAGAGCCAACAGAAACACATGATACTATTTATAGTATCTGATAACCAAAGACTATCCAATCAGAGTATAGTATTGTGGTCTAATAAGACCTTAAGCACCAAAAGGTTACATATATGCATTCAAAAGTGGAAATAAAAATATAAAAAAGGAAAATAAAAATAAAAATAAAAATCAACCTGAACCATAGTCAAGATATTATATTGATTAAATAACCTGTGACTCTACGTGATACTATATGCTATATATTAAAAATATATGCGTGTGGACACTCATTGGTCAACAAGGTACAGTAAATGTATGAATAAGTTAAAGATGGTCATTAATACCTGGGGGAAATAATGCACCCAAGTGTATAATCAATATTTCTCCTTTTGTGACAAAATATTCTCCCATCCTTGTTGATGGCTTCTATCACCAACAATCCGATCTATGATAGTAAACCTAAATTTGGCCGTAGGATGTTTAACTGTGTGTTGGTAGAGGGCATTAGTAATTTTCTTATTTCTAATGTTACTTCTGTGTTCCCCAATCCTAATTTTTAATGGCCGAGAGGTTTTCCTACATAAAAGCGGAACATTGGCAGGTGGCAAGATATATGACCCAACTCATGGAACAATTCCCAAAAACTTTAAATCATATACCTTGCTAGTATTAGCACTGCTAAAGGATTTTGTTTTATTTATTTCACTACATGACATACAATGACCGCAAGGAAAGTGCCAATCAATTCTTTACCGTCATGGTTAATTGTTTGTACCTGGCACCTCCACTACCATGATGTTTATAATGTGAAAAATAGAACTTAAAGTTTTGCCCTTCTGTAAGAAAATTGACAACGTGTCCCAAGATGTTGTCTAAGAATCTCATTAGCCATCAAGATGTTCCAATTCCTTTCCACAATTCCTCTAATTATCTGATTATTTCTGCCATATGTGGTAACTAGTCTCAGGACCATATCACCTTTTTTATTCTGACGGTCCTGGTATTCAAGAAGCTGGTTTCTAGTTAAATTATCAGACCAATATTTAGCAGATCTGATGTCAAACTCTGAATACCCTCTATCAAGGAATCTGTTCACAAGATCAGAACTGGCTAGCTCATAATCCTCCTTACTGGAATTAATTCTTTTGATACGGCAAAACTGAGATTTAGGGATGTTCCAGACAGTGTGGCGGGGGTGCATACTTGAGGCATGTAGCAATGTATTATATTCAGGGTATTTCCTGTATATTTTAGTGCCTAGTGTATTATCAGGCTTCCTATAAACATTGACATCTAAAAATTCAATGGTAGTCATGTTGCTGTTAACTGTGAATTCAATGCCCCAAATATTGCTGTTCAAATAATCCACAAATTCATTAAGATATTCCGTATCTGCCCGCCACACCATCCAACAATCATCAAGATATCTACGCCAGATATTCATTTCTACAATGTAAATGTTATGAGATGTGTCATATATAAGATATTCCTCCAAGTAGGCCATAAAAAGGTCTGCATATATAGGGGCAAAAGATGCCCCCATTGCAGTACCTTGTAGCTGCCAATAGCATTCACCTTGGAAAAAGAAAATGTTTTTATTCAGAACATGCTCACACATGCAAATCAAAAGTGTATTAAATCCAGGAGGATATAAATTAGATTTTTCAAGCCAAAACTGAAGTGCTTGAAGACCAACCCAATGTGGGATGCTGGTGTATAATGATTTTACATCTAATGTACAAAGCAGCCAGTCAGATTCAATCTCAGTCTCTGCTATAATTTGTAAAAATTGTGTAGTATCCTTGATTCTAGCTCTCACATGGACAATCAATGGTTTCAAGTGTTCTGTCAAAAAGGCTGAAAGAGGTTCAGTAAGTGAACCATGACCAGACACTATAGGTCAGCCAGGTGGGGAGGTCAAAGATTTGTGTATTTTAGGAAGTAAATATAATATCTGTTTATTTGGATCCTTAACCGTCAAATGTTTGACAATGGTGGTGGATAAAATGCCATTCTCTACTGCACTACCCAAGAAATTATCAATCTCTTTTTTAAAGGTAGGAGTGGGATCAATATCCATTTTCATATAGCATTTTTTATCAGACAGCTGTTGTAATCATTCCTGTGTATAGTAATCCATGTCCAAAACCACTACCGCCCCACCTTTATCTGCCTTAAGAATCGCTATATCATTATTGTTTTTCAATTCTTCAAGCGCCTGTCTTTCAGTTTCATGAATGTTATCTTTAAGAATATTGAAACCATATGGTGGAAAATGTAAGTCCCTAAGTACAGCCTGTTGAAAAGCTGTAACATGCGTATTAGCAGGAGGTTGGAATGTAGATTTTAGAAATCTAAACTCAGTAGATCTTTGAGCAATATTATTAACATTATCAGAAAAGAATATCTTTAGATTCAAACAGCGGCAAAATTCCAAAACATCATTGACTGTTTGGTATTGATCACAAAAGAAACCAGGTACAAATCCTAAGCCTTTATTTAGGATTGTTTCTTGTTCCAGAGTGAGCTCAACCTTAGAGTTGGGAGAAGACTCATCACCAAACATCGCTGAGATTAAAAATCTTAGCAGTATTTGCAAACAATTTGAATCTAATAGCAACTATGGTACATTGGTAGCCAATCTATCTAAGGAACTGACCCAGTATGATAAACTGACGAAAGAAAGGAAAATCAAAAAGCTCAATCGGGATGTCAATGATTATGCTAGGGGACGCCCTTTTGAGTTACAAAAGTCAGTCAGATTTAAGGATATGACTATGGGTAGGGGCGGTGCCAGATCAAGGAAACGACCCAGACCCATTCTCAAAAATAAGGAGCATACATATACCAGTACCTCGGGTGATGAGTCTTCTCCCACTGACAGTGAGGGTATTATATCTGATCATTCACCTTACAAAAAAAGAAGTAATATACCTACCCCTTTTGGGGTAAGAAGAAACGACACGGGGGGAGGAAACACCATAATAGGTCCAGATTTGGAATCAATGGATGGAATAGTTCAAGCATTTCTAAAATAGATGACATTGCATTTCATAATGTCCTTAATTTGTCTAAGGTTGAGCTCACTCTGGAACAAGAAACAATCCTAAATAAAGGCTTAGGATTTGTACCTGGTTTCTTTTGTGATCAATACCAAACAGTCAATGATGTTTTGGAATTTTGCCGCTGTTTGAATCTAAAGATATTCTTTTCTGATAATGTTAATAATATTGCTCAAAGATCTACTGAGTTTAGATTTCTAAAATCTACATTCCAACCTCCTGCTAATACGCATGTTACAGCTTTTCAACAGGCTGTACTTAGGGACTTACATTTTCCACCATATGGTTTCAATATTCTTAAAGATAACATTCATGAAACTGAAAGACAGGCGCTTGAAGAATTGAAAAACAATAATGATATAGCGATTCTTAAGGCAGATAAAGGTGGGGCGGTAGTGGTTTTGGGCATGGATTACTATACACAGGAAGGATTACGACAGCTATCTGATAAAAAATGCTATATGAAAATGGATATTGATCCCACTCCTACCTTTAAAAAAGAGATTGATAATTTCTTGGGTAGTGCAGTAGAGAATGGCATTTTATCCACCACCATTGTCAAACATTTGACGGTTAAGGATCCAAATAAACAGATATTATATTTACTTCCTAAAATACACAAATCTTTGACCTCCCCACCTGGCCGACCTATAGTGTCTGGTCATGGTTCACTTACTGAACCTCTTTCAGCCTTTTTGACAGAACACTTGAAACCATTGCTTGTCCATGTGAGAGCTAGAATCAAGGATACTACACAATTTTTACAAATTATAGCAGAGACTGAGATTGAATCTGACTGGCTGCTTTGTACATTAGATGTAAAATCATTATACACCAGCATCCCACATTGGGCTGGTCTTCAAGCACTTCAGTTTTGGCTTGAAAAATCTAATTTATATCCTCCTGGATTTAATACACTTTTGATTTGCATGTTGAGCATGTTCTGAATAAAAACATATTCTTTTTCCAAGGTGAATGCTATTGGCAGCTACAAGGTACTACAATGGGGGCATCTTTTGCCCCTATATATGCAGACCTTTTTATGGCCTACTTGGAGGAATATCTTATATATGACACATCTCATAACATTTACATTGTAGAAATGGATATCTGGCGTAGATATCTTGATGATTGTTGGATGGTGTGGCGGGTAGATACGGAATATCTTAATGAATTTGTGGATTATTTGAACAGCAATATTTGGGGCATTGAATTCACAGTTAACAGCAACATGAATACCATTGAATTTTTAGATGTCAATGTTTATAGGAAGCCTGATAATACACTAGACACTAAAATATACAGGAAATACCCTGAATATAATACATTGCTACATGCCTCAAGTATGCACCCCCGCCACACTGTCTGGAACATCCCTAAATCTCAGTTTCGCCGTATCAAAAGAATTAATTCCAGTAAGGAGGATTATGAGCTAGCCAGTTCTGATCTTGTGAACAGATTCCTTGATAGAGGGTATTCAGAGTTTGACATCAGATCTGCTAAATATTGGTCTGATAATTTAACTAGAAACCAGCTTCTTGAATACCAGGACCGTCAGAATAAAAAAGGTGATATGGTCCTGAGACTAGTTACCACATATGGCAGAAATAATCAGATAATTAGAGGAATTGTGGAAAGGAATTGGAACATCTTGATGGCTAATGAGATTCTTAGACAACATCTTGGGACACGTTGTCAATTTTCTTACAGAAGGGGCAAAACTTTAAGTTCTATTTTTTCACATTATAAACATCATGGTAGTGGAGGTGCCAGGTACAAACAATTAACCATGACGGGTAAATAATTGATTGGCACTTTCCCTTGTGGTCATTGTATGTCATGTAGTGAAATAAATAAAACAAAATCCTTTAGCAGTGCTAATACTAGCAAGGTATATGATTTAAAGTTTTTTGGGAATTGTTCCATGAGTTGGGACATATATCTTGCCACCTGCCAATGTTCCGCTTTTTATGTAGGGAAAACCTCTCGGCCATTAAAAATTAGGATTGGGGAACACAGAAGTAACATTAGAAATAAGAAAATTACTAATGCCCTCTACCAACACACAGTTAAACATCCTACGGCCAAATTTAGGTTTACTATCATAGATCGGATTGTTGGTGATAGAAGCCATCAACAAGGATGGGAGAATATTTTGTCACAAAAGGAGAAATATTGGATTATACACTTGGGTGCATTATTTCCCCCAGGTATTAATGACCATCTTTAACTTATTCATACATTTACTGTACCTTGTTGACCAATGAGTGTCCACACGCATATATTTTTAATATATAGCATATAGTATCACGTAGAGTCACAGGTTATTTAATCAATATAATATCTTGACTATGGTTCCGGTTGATTTTTATTTTTATTTTTATTTTCCTTTTTTATATTTTTATTTCCACTTTTGAATGCATATATGTAACCTTTTGGTGCTTAAGGTCTTATTAGACCACAATACTATACTCTGATTGGATAGTCTTTGGTTATCAGATACTATAAATAGTATCATGTGTTTCTGTTGGCTCTTTGTTTAATTATTAATTTTTTGCTCCACTGAAGAAGGGGTAACCGAAACCGGTTTGGAGCTTGGGATATATAATTTATATCCTATGTGATTTTGTCAATAAACATATTTGGGACATCATTTGCTGGCCGTTGTGTGTTTTGGAAGTTTGGTTGGCCGAGCAAAGCTTTACGTGAGAGGTTTGGTGTGGTTGTATGTCTTATTAACAACCTCGCACAAACAGAGACAGTGCAAGGGCATTGTATGGACCACCACCTGGCACATCTATAAATATTACAGTACAAGAAACTGAAGGCTGAGATGCAGGTCTTACAATACAGCATACCTCATTGTGCACATATGGTATAGGGCATAGGTCTTACAATACAGCATACATCATTGTGCACATATGATATAGGACATAGGTCTTACAATACAGCATACCTCATTGTGCACATATGGTATAGGCACTGTCCTCTCCATTGCATGGCTTAAAGTGTCACATTTGGATCTGCATAAAGGCTGAAAATTCACTGGATAGCCTAATCTCAAATTTCTGATCAAATAGCCTGCAAGATTGCATCACTACTGAGAGGTATCCATTATGTAGTAATTAGCCACCAGTGTCCAGGGGTGACTTATTGAAACAGCATCTATACCTGAAGCACTGTTGCCAGAATTTCAGCATGATAGTCTATGCTTTCCTCTTGAGTGTTTGCTGGACTCTTATCAAGGCTGGCAGCAGCATGAAGAGCTTTACATATTCTGCAGATGATAGTTGATCCCCAGAGTCATCGAGCTCATGTCTATAAATTTTATCTGTGAGTTTTCCTCAAATGTAAATGGTCTTAAAAGTCAGAGGTAGGTAGATTACATTATCTACTGTTAGTGCTAGTTAGGACTGACTAGCTGATTTATGCCATAATTATGTTCAATTATGTTTGTCATTTCAAAACTTTTCATTTTTACATTCCACTGCGCAAGAATATACTTGTTTGTGTAAAAGCATAACTACACTAAACTGGCAGATTATAAATGGTGTCAGCCATCTTTTGATGAGAGAGGTAGAGAGAGACTCTTTAGCTATAGCAACCATAACTAAGTAGTAAGGCTGGCTTATTTTGGCAATGGACAGCACTTATAAGCTTGGTATGCCAGAGTGACCCAGCTGGTAGCCTGCTGCAGCAGCATACAAAGATAAAGTCCTGACTGTGGCTCAGGTGATCTATACTCCAATAATGGCCTGGACAATTGCCACAGGCAGGAAGGCAGGTAGGTGTACATGTTTTGATGCCTCTTTTGTTTTTGATCCTCAGTGTACTTTGGGGATGCACTGAGGGTGTTGCCCACTTAGGCCAGGGCTGTGTCTGTGTCATACACAGAGACATGGTAGATATGCCAGCATAGCTTATATATGTCTTTCCCTTACCATTGGCATTGTTACCTTCTGGTGAAAGGAAGTGGAAGATCTTTTTTGACAAAAAAGATAAGTTGTTAACTTTTTATTTGGCTGTAGTGATATGGCACTGAAAATGTAGGGTTTGAGATAGCCAGTCTCTAAGGTATTTAAAGTATGAAGCATTTTGATTTGTTCATGGTCATTGTGCAGAACACGTCAATGCTGAGGAATCTATGAGAGTTTTCTTAGTGATGAAAAGAACAGCAGGTATTAAGTATGAGATGGTTACTGATAAGCCAGTTACAAAGGTGGGTTAGATCTGTCTCTAACTTTGTTTTATGTCAGGGAATACACTGGCTCTATAAAGGGAGGTATCATCTGCATACAGAGTAATGTTTACTCATGGGATGTCTGTCTGGGGAGTTTATGAACATATAAAGAACGGGAGTGGTAATAATATTGATCCCTGGGGAACACTTTAATCAAGAGATGAGGAAGGAGAGATTGTGGACCTTATTTGGAATTGGCTGACTGTTCGGAAAGGAAAATTCTAAACTATGGATATGCAGCTTTGCTAATACCATCTGTAACTACAGAACTCAGTAGTTGGTCATGAGCTACCCGGGTGAATGCAGCAGTGAGAGCGATGCTAAGAGGCTTTTGTCCATGTTGTGAAGAATATTCTCAGTTAGTATATAAAGAGATGTCCCTGCACTCCAAAGCATGTTGAGGTGGTGAAGGCATGCTGCACTTATTAGTTTATTCAGTAATCTGTGCAAAGACTAGTTTTTCAAGGATCTTCTCTGAAAAAGGGTAGTAAAATTTCTCTGAAATCTTTGTTACTTTCCGTATTGCTGCGTTTACAACTGGCTTAACTATGGCATATTGCCATTCAATTGATACTGTAATTTTGGTGAAAGAGAGGTCATATAGATGATGGAGAGGTTGAATGATGTAACTTTTAAAGATAGTGATAAACCAGGCTGGTAGTCCTTCTAACTTGGGAGGCTATCTGTTGGGATACTGTCTATATATTTTTCAATGTCCCTTGCTTGCAAGGTTTTGAAACACATAGGGTGAATATATGGAGGGGGTTGTGGTTCAGGGTCTATATTATAACAACAAAGTCTTAAAACTTTGAATGTTATAATATCGAACCCTATGTACCGAACACTGAAAATAGCGAAGCTGCAGTATATCGAATACTTTATTAGGCAAAGTATCTGGTGGGCCATTTGTGCAGCTTTGCTATTTCCTCGACTGTGGAGTGAAGGTTACGGACTGAGTTAAGGTAAGTGTGCGAATGAAGGTGAGTATGCGATAGGGACCTTAGGGTTAGGGAGCGGGTAAGGTAAGTGTGTGATAGGAACTTTAGGGTCAGGGAGCGGGTAAGGTGAGTGTGCGATAGTTAGAGACCTTAGGGTTAGGGAGCAGGTAAGATGAGTGTGTGGTAGTTATGGACTTTAGGGTTAGCGTTGGGTTAAGGTAATTGGATAGCTAGTAGTGTATGTATGGTTTAGTATACAGTTTTGTGAAGTGTATGTGTGTGGATTATTTATTTTGGTGTGTTTGTGTTGTGTGCATGTTTGTCGGAACAGCAAATTTTTCCCTGGGAAAAAATTCTCTATTCTGTGTGTTCGATTTTATGGTCTTTTGATTGAAATGGTTCGATATTATAACATTCAAAGTTTTAAGACTTCGATGTTATAATATCTTCTTCTTCTTTCGGCTGCTCCCGTTAGAGGTCGCCACAGCAGATCAACTGTTTCCATTTCCTTCTGTCCTCTGCATCTTGCTCTATCACACCAACCACCTGCATATCCTCTCTCACCACATCCATAAATCTTATCTTAGGCCTTCCTCTTTTCCTGTTACCTGGCAGCTTCATCCTTAGCATCTTTTTCCCAATATACTCTGCATCCCCTTCTCAGCACATATCCAAACCAACGTAATCTTGCCTCTCTGGCTTTGTCTCCAAACCTTCCAACCTGGGCTGACCCTCTAATATACTTATTCCTAATCCTGTTCATCCTCGTCACACCCAGTGCAAATCTTAACATCTTCAACTCTGCCACGTCAAGCTCTGACTCCTGCCTTTTTGTCAATGCCACTGTCTCCAACCCGTATAACATAGCTGGTCTCACTACCCTCTTGTAGACTTTCCCTTTCACTCTTACTGGTACTCGTCTGTCACAAATTACTCCTGGCACTCTTCTCCACCCACTCCATCCTGCCTGTACTCTCTTCTTCACCTCTCTTCCACACTCACCATTACTCTGAACTGTTGATCCCAAGTACTTAAACTCATCCACCTTCACCACCTCTACTCCCTGCATCCTCACCATTCCTCTATCCTTCCTCTCATTCACACACATATATTCTGTCTTAGTCCTGTTGACCTTCATTCCTCTTCTCTCTAGAGCATATCTCCACCTCTCCAGGGTCTCCTCCACCTGTTCCCTACTCTCACTACAGATCACAATGTCATCTGCAAACATCATAGGCCACGGGGACTTCTGTCTGATCTCGTCTGTCAACCTGTCCATCACCATTGCAAATAAGAAAGGGCTCAGAGCTGATCCTTGATGTAATCCCACCTCCACCTTAAACGCATCCGTCACTCCCACCGCAGACCTCACTGCTGTCACACTACCCTCGTACATATCTTGTACCACTCTTACATACTTCTCTGACACTCCCGACTTCCTCATACAATACCACAACTCCTCTCTAGGCACCCTGTCATATGCTTTCTCTAAGTCCACAAAGACACAATGCAACTCCTTCTGACCTTCTCTGTACTTCTCCATCAACACTCTCAGAGCAAACATTGCATCTGTAGTGCTCTTTCCTGGCATGAAACCATACTGCTGATCACTAATCATCACCTCCCTTCTTAACCTAGCTTCCACTACTCTTTCCCATAACTTCATGCTGTGACTGATCAGTTTAATCCCTCTGTAGTTACTACAGCTTTGCACATCACCCTTATTCTTGAAAATTGGTACCAAAACACTTTTTCTCCATTCCTCAGGCATCCTCTCACTTTCCAAGATTTCATTAAACAGTCAAGTTAAAAACTCCACTGCCATTTCACCTAAACACCTCCATGCTTCCACAGGTATGTCATCTGGACCAACAGCCTTTCCGTTCTTCATCCTCTTCATAGCTATCCTTACTTCCTCCTTACTAATCCACTGCACTTCATGATTCACTATCCACACATCATCCAACCTTCTCTCCCTCTCATTCTCTTCATTCATCAACCCCTCAAAGTACTCTTTCCATCTGCTCAACACACTCTCCTCGCTTGTGAGTACATTTCCCTCATTATCCTTTATCACCCTTACCTGCTGCACATCTTTACTAGCTCGGTCCCTCTGTCTAGCCAATAGCTACAGCTCCTTTTCTCCCTCCTTAGTGTCCAGCCTTTTATACAACTCTTCATACGCCTTATCCTTAGCCTTTGCCACCTCTCTCTTTGCCATGCACCTCATCTCCTTATACTCTTGTCAGAACATCGACTTTTTAAAACGTTGAATATTCTAATATCGACCTCTATTCAGCGAACGCTGACAACATCGAACATGCAGAACAGCAAATTTTTTCCAAGGGAAATAATTTGCTGTTCCGACACACATACACAACACAAACACACCAAACAAACAGCAATCCACACACATACACCTAAAATCCTACATCTAGCCATACACTAAAGTGTACACATACCACTAGCTATCCACTTACCTTAACTCAAACCCTAACCCTAAGGTCCGTCAATATCACACACTCACCTCACCCGTACCCTAACCCTAACTAACCTACCCCACCCTAACCCTCACGTCCACACAATCGCACACTTACCAGACCCGCGCCCTAACCCTAACTCACCTACCCAGCACCCTAACCCTCATGTCCACACAATCGCACACTTACCTGATCCCAACCCATAACTTTCCACCACAGTGTTGAACATAGGGAAGCCACAGGAACGGCCAACCAAATTCCTTTCCTAGGAAGAAATTCAGTGTTCCGCAGCTTTGCTATTTTCAGAGTTCACTGAATAGGGGTCGATATTAGAACATTCGAAGTTGTGAAACTTTGATGTTCTAATATAGACCCATAATATAGACCCGTGGTTCATGGGTAAGGGTGTTGTAGTTAGGAAATGTGTACAGGAAAGCACAGAGAAGTCATTGAAGTCTATGGGAGAATGTTGACTGTTGTGGTGTGAATTGTATCATCTCTTAGAAGTTTTTACTTTGGATCATCCTGTGATAAAACTGCCCAGGTTCCAGAATTATGTCAGTCTGTTTAGTGTGGTTTGAGCTGTCAGGGGGAAGTTTGCTCTGTGCATTCTGGTTGTTTTTACTGAGCTTTTTTAGAGCAATGAGTTATCACCTATAACATCTGTGCCATAAACTAGGGCAATCTAGTTCTTCTAACTTCTAACAAAATTCTCTACTTAATAACACTGAGAAACCTTCTGAATCTCTCTAACTTAATACAAGTAAATGTTATGACCTTTTAAATCCCTTAATAAACACGTATGAAATACATGTTTACTGTTTGATCAGTATCTTAATTAAAATTAAATTCCATTTGATAACAATATAATAATAATCTACTATACCTTAACTCAAATTAAGCATTTACTCCATCAGAATGCAAAATTCAAAAACAAAACAGGATTCACCAACTTTCTTAAAAAATAACTCTATAACATTTTTGAAAGATCACAAAATTATTATCTAAATTTAGAAAAATCCCATTCTCAGAACTGATGAACAGAAAATAATTGACTTCAACAACTGAATTAAAGTATGGTGTCATTCAAAGGGAGTACAATATTTGTCAGCCTGAGAGGATATGATCAAAAGGCCACACTGCTTTGTCAAGGATGGTCTGCATCAGTCCTCCTAGGATTTCAAATATTGGCTAAAATCCTTTCCATCCCCATACTGCCTTTTTTAGACATAGCCAGCCAGATAAACCTTCCAGCGCAGCTGCATCAGTGCAGGAAAATCTGGAGATGTTACTGTTCAGTGATAGAATCCTAAATAAGAAACTCCACTCCCTGCAGGCTCTCCTCACCTTGGAGGATATAAATATCTGTGAAGTCACTGAGACATGGTTAAAAGCCACAAAGAGCAGCCAGGCAGGGCTACAATGCCTTCCTCACATTTAGACTAGCTACTGTACAGGAAGGGACAAAAGGTGGAGGTGTCGCTCCATACATGATAAATAAACACACTTCAAACCTAATCCAGCAGCATGACAGATGTGGGTTTCCCCTCATCCAATTCACCATAAGTAAGGTCCTATACCATATCCTTGAAAGCTATAGGTCCCCCTCAATGACCCAGGAAAACCACAACACTTACTTAAAGGCATCCAATACACTCCCCATCCAACCCAACATCATATTGTTGGGCAACTTCAACTTCACCATTATAAACTGGGAATCATATATAACCCCAATAAACTGGCCCAGAGATTCCTGGAGTTTGTTAAATGTTAACACCCTGGACCAGGTAGGGGCTCAAACATCCTCAGCCTGCTCACAAACATGAGAGGATACTTTACACAGGTCAGACCATAAAGCTGTCTCCCTTGAAGTAAATGTAAAAACAGGGACAATTAGAGACCCTAGAACTTTTAAGAATTACTCCAAGGCAAAGTTCCCACTACTAAGCAGCACTCTAAATTAATTTCAAGCCTTCCGACCCTGAGAACACTGCTGCCTATGCAGAAACATTCACAGAAACCCTGTATAACTGTATCAACAGCTGTTTAGAAACTGCTGTACCTACCCAGAATAAGCACAAGGCTAGAACAAAAAAAAAATGGCTGTCCTGCAGGAATTGCAACATTAATAGGCTATACGATAAAATGAAGAAACTCATGATAAAAACTAAAAGGGGCAATAATCAGAAAGATAAAAGGTCAGTCATCAGCCTAAACATGCAACTCAGGGATTAATAAAGTTCTAAAAAGCCAAATTTGAGGCAAAAATAGTTCTCCAGGTCAAGGACAACTGCAAGGCTTTTCTTCAGCTATGTCTGAAACCTCAAAGGCAATACACAGAAATGTACTGATTTAATTGTAAATGATGCCACCTGCATGGAACCAGAAGATGTAACTAATCTCCTAGCTGACACATTTGGCTCAAACTTTCCTTGTTTTCTCCCTGGATATCCATCAGAAAATTCCAACATCCATCTTGCCCTCAACCATCACTAGACAGCAGGTCATCAAGGCCACACACCTCTACAGGGCCAAGAACACTGTATTTGTGGGTCATGATACTATCCCAGCATGACTAGTTTATAGCATGAAACATGAACTATCAGTCCCACTAGAATCTTTAGTCAACTACAGCCTCCAAACTGACGTTGTACCTAAAGAATGGAGGACTGTAACAATTATATCACTGTACAAGGGCAGCCTATCAGTTGACCTGGAGAATTACTGACCCATTAGCCTGATGAGCCTACTGTACAAGGCTATGGAGAAGATAATCATGGATACCATAAATTATGACATAGGTACCCTACAAACACTGATACCCTTATACGTTCGGGTTCTTCAATGGCAGGTCTTGCCTGCTAAACATGGCAGATTTCATTAAGAAGGCTACCAAAGTGATAGATCAGTACATGCTTCCTACCTTGACCTGGCCTAAGCATCTGACCCAATACTCCATTCAGGCAATTTTCACAAGCTCAATAAATTTGGGATTAACCCATACGTTACCCACTAGATAGCTACTTGACTCACTGACAAGACTGAATGAAGTTAGAATAGGTGAATCTACCACCACAAAAAAGTTGTTTACTAGTGGGGTCCCCAGGGCTCACGGCTTGAGGCCACTGCTGTTTGGCATCTGCTTCTAGGCAGCCAATGCTAAGGTCAAGGGCCTCTGGCTGATCAAGTTTGTAGATGATTGCAAATTGGGAGCAGTCACTGATTCCCAAAATTCTAATATCCTCCAAGAGTACTTGACATACACTAATAACTTGTTCCAGAGTCACTCAATGCTAAGAAGTACATGACAGTATCTGTGACACTGCCAGCTCAGCTATCTGGAATTTTGTAAATAATTATATGTCATTTGAAAATAGTAATATGATTTATATAGAAATGTGACTGCCAGCCCAGTTATCTGGAATTTTGTAAATAATCATATGTCATTTGTGAATAGTAATATGATTCATATGCTTGTCCTACAAATGTAAGAGAACTGTATGTTATGTGCTGGGTTTCAAGAATGTAACCACAGTGTATCCTACTGGAAAAGAACAGAAATGTATATAAACTATATACCTGTGCAAATGCATGTTTTAATAGTAGAAGTGGGAACATACAGTTAACTTGCAAAACTTCAAAAAAAGTTGAAAAGTAAAGTGTTTTACGATTTTGTTATCTCAGTTTCAGTGCAGCAAGCAGACACAATCTCTAGAGCTAGAGGTTTTCCTATTGTCTTGAAACAGAAATAATTACTAGGTTTCAAATGTAAAAGTGTTTTTATTGTTCTGTGACTTCCTAGTAGCTGCAGACTTCTGAGAGATATGTATTTTTGACACAGAGGTGTTAAATTCTAAGTATCTGTTTAGCCTGGGAACTGAAGTCAGGTGACAAAGAGTGATGTCATCCGAACTAACCTACCAGTAATGATTATTAATTTAAGAATTCTCTCAGAGAAAGGCTGGGCATGTTGTATCTTCTCTTATACATAGGAACATTTATTCAGCACGTCTGCATTTGTCTTGCTCTGTAAGTAAGTTATTTAGGGCATAGTATCTTTTAGCTATAGATAGGAATATAGTAAAGATTAGTTTAGATGTTTCTCTGTATTTGTTTGACACTGTCCTGCAATGATGTTTTAAAATATTTCCTGTGACTGAACTCTGTAGTTACTGCGTTGCGTGAGTATTGTCTTGTTCTTTTATTATTTATTATTAAATATATTTAAATCTTTTAATTGTGGCTGGTTTGCTTAGAGATATTTAAGCTCTCAGAGTACTTGCATATGTATTTGGTGTCACTGTACAGGCCACCCTTAAATAGCCTTACTCTTGGCCAGACTACCATTTGGTTTAATAGTAACATTACACAGTGAGATTGAGTACCCTTTGGTAAGGGCCTTAAAAGTAGTTGATAAGTAGTGGCTGGTGGCAGCTGGTACTAACTTATAGTCTGGGAAGAAGGAGGCATAGCTAGTAAACCTGTGCCAGCCTTTCCCAGGTGTGTGTTTGTGTTTATATATAAATAAAATCTCAAAGTGTGTGTGTCTGTCAGCTACTTAGGCAGGGACACGGAGCACTGGTCGGACAGAGAGGGTGCTGGAGGTTTTGGCTTGGCCACTCAGCAGAGATATCAAACCTATAGCTGTGCCAGTGGGGAGTTTTATTGGGGATCTGAAGAAAGAGAGAGAAAGCAGCCCCCAGACTGACTGTGATCTCTGTCTGCTCTTATGGGAAATTGTACTTTACTGTGTGTACTTGTCATCCTCCCAATGTGTACATCCCTCACTGGTACTAGTGGTGAGGATTGAGGCTCCTTGATTAATGGGCCAGTGCAGGGGCATCACATTTTAATTGGTGGCAGTGGTGGGATACCAACATCACATACTAATTGGGTGATAGTGGTGTGGATATTGAATTCCTGCAGCCTGTGTACAGTGGTCACTGAAGGTGTTTGTACTCTCAATCAGCCATGCAGTGAACATTCAGAGTTCATATCACAATTGTTTTATTTTATTATTTTTTTTTTTGTTAGCTTAGTTAGTCAGGAAGAGCAGGCAAGCATGTCAGCAGAAGTTGACAAGGAACCAGTTGGCTAAGATGTGCTAGATTAAAGGACTTGTGCATGCCAACCTGACTAAAGCAGTTTTTGTCACAGCTGCATCACAGAATAGCAACAAGGAGGACAATCAAACTGGCCATGGAGATATACAACTCTCAATAAATGGACAGCTCAACCTTTCCACAGAGGAGTTAAAAATCTGTCTGGAGTTAAAGAGACTTGAGTTGGAGGCTGAGCATTTGGAAATAGAAGCAGCAGAGAGACTGAGACATCTGGAGGCTGAGGATAATGAGAGGCAGAGGCAACATGAAAAGGATATGCTGACTCTTTGCCAGAGTCATGGAGGTAATAGGGAAGGAAGGAAGTGAACCCCAGAAGGATCAAAGGTCAGTAAATTTCTTCCACAATTTACAGAGGGGAATAATTTTGATAGTTTCATTCATATGCTTGAGAGGGTATGTAAACAGTATAATGTTGACCAGTGGCTCTGGGTATGGTTCCTGACCCCCTTACTCCATAGTAAAGCTGTAACTGTAATTTCTAAATTGTATGATACTGATTGTTTAAATGATAATGTTGTAAAGAACTGTTTGTTAAAATAGTTTAAGTTAACACCTGAAGCTTATAGGAAAAAGTTTCATGAGCATAGACGCAAGGCAGATGAAAGTGTTGGTGAATATTCTGCTGAACTAAGCACTTATTTTCATAGGTGGGTGAGTGGATGTCAGTCCACCACTTTTGAATGGCTGGCAGACATTTTGGTGAGGGAACAAGCCCTTTGCACTTTGCCTGAGGACATGAGTATCTGGTTAGCTGATAGACATTGCACTACTGCAGATGAATTGGGGAACAAGGGACACCTATACCTAGCAACCAGGGCATCACTGCACAGGAAAAGGACATGCAGTGCTGCTCATGGGTCTAAGGGAACCCATGGTGGGCATCCCAGACTGCCCCAACAGAGTCCACTAGTAGCAGGGTTAGCCACTAGTCCAGGTACACATCTAGGACCAAGGGTTAAATGGTTTAAATGTAACCAGTGAGGCCATGTAGCATATAAATGTCCACTGAGGCAAGGAGGGGAACAAAATGTGGGAGAGCCAGTAAGTGAGAATGACAGAAAACCAATAGTAGGTTATCTTGAGACAACAAGGGTACTAAACTACCATCCTGTAGATGTCCTAATAGTGAATGATTTAATAATAAATCTCTCAGACCCTACATTACAAGGCCTGAGGGAGGTAGCTAGTGAGATACCTGATTCTCAAGGAAAGGGGGAATAGTATGAACCTATGAACCTATGAATAAAGTAGCTTGTGTGCATGCAGTTACACACAGTCAGGCTTGGAGACAAGCATGTGGGTCTGGTAGCCTGGGGCAGACCCAGGCAGACTGCACACTTGCAGCCAGGACTGCTGAGGTGGTTACTTCAGTGAGGGAGCTACCCTGTAGCAGTGTGACTGAAGGTGAGCCACAGCTGCTTATGGGTAATGATGCTCCCTTGGACAGAATGACTGCAAGGGCAGAGATGAGTAGTAGTAGTAGTAACCAGGCTGACAGTGAGGCACCCCTGTCAGAGGATACCAGACTTCCTATGGAAGGGGAGCTGGAAAGGGTTAGTAAGAGAGAGCTGAGACAGGCTCAGCTCTCAGACCCTACATTACAAGGCCTGAGGGAGGTAGCTAGTGAGATACCTGATTCTCAAGGAAAGGGGGAATCTCTATACTGGGACAAAGGGTTACTGTATAGAGAGTGGACCCCTGAGGGAGGGCTAGAGGGTGAGAGAATGCAGCAGTTGGCAGTGCTCAGAGCCTACCATCTGGCACTTCTAGCCATACCCCTTGATATTCCCTTTGCAAGTCATATGGGCATAAAACATACAGAGAGACGTATTGTGCAGAACTTTTATTGGCCTGGGATTTCCAGAAATGTAACAGGGTACTGTAGGACCTGTGAGCAGTGCCAAAAGGTAGGCAAGGCAGGAGACAAGGTGAAAAGCTCCTGTGATGCCTTTGCCTGTGATTGAGGAGTCATTTCAGAGGGTAGCTATAGATATTGTGGGGCCTCTGAGTACCACAAGTTCCACAGGGATAAAGTATATCCTAGTGGTAGTAGATTATGCTACCAGATACCCTAAGGCAGTGGCTCTTTCCTCCATTGAAGCAGAAAAGGTGGTAAATGCTTTGTTAGAGATTTTCAGCAGGATAGGCTTCCCAAAAGAAATACTGACTGACTGATAGAGGTGCCAATTTCATATCAGACCTGCTGGCTAGTCTGTGGAAGTACTGTGGGGTGAAGCACCTAAAGACCACCCCTACCATCTCCAGACTTATGGTCTTGTTGAGAGGTTAAACTCTACACTCAAGACAATGCTATGGACATTTGCAGACCAGTTTAGGAGGGACTGGACAAACATCTGCCCCATCTGTTGTTTGCTTACAGAGAGGTGCCCCAGGAAGCCACAGTTTTTCCACCCTTTGAGTTGTTGTATGGGCATAGGGTGAGGGGTCCTCTAGATTTGATTCACGATGAGTGGGAGGGTGAGTGTGAATTCCACAAGGAGTCTGTTGTGGCATATATTTCCTAAACATCAGGACAAGGCTTAAGGAACTCATGGGTTTGGTCCAGGAGAACCTGGCAGAAGCCCAACAGCAGAAGAAGGTATCATATGACAGGAATGCTCAAGCTAGATAGTATGCTGTAGGGCAGCAGGTAATGGTTCTCTCATTCCTGTCAGACACAACAAGCTGCAGACAGCCTGGGAGGGACCCTACAAGGTGGTAAGGAAGGTCAGTGATGTTAACTGCATGGTGGAACTGCTAGGCAGGAGGCAGGGGCACAAATTGTATCATGTTAACATGATGAAACCTTACCATGATAGGGAGGCCCTTGTACTGAGTATTTGCAGAGGATTGCAGGAGGAGTCGCAGGGGGATCTGGTGCCTGATCTCAATGAGGCTCAGATTGCACATCAGTGGAAGGGGTAGTCATGTCCCAGCAGCTATCCCTTACCCAGGTTCAAGAAATCTGAGCAGTGTTACAGGAGTTTGGGGAAATGTTCACTGGAATCTAGGGTGCACCCACCTGGTGCAGCACCATGTGGATACAGGACCCCAAAGGCCTATTAAGCTGGCCCCTTATAGGGTGCCTGAGAGAGTCAAACAGACTCCTTGGGAGGAGATACAGGAAATGTTGAAACTAGGGGTAATTCAGGAGTCCAGCAGTCCCTGGGCCTCCCCAGTGGTACTGGTACCAAAGAAGGATGGCAGCACCAGGTTCTGTGTGGACTACAGGAAATTAAATAGTCACACAGAGTCAGATGCTTACCCCATGTCTAGGACAGATGAGGCCATAGAGCAGCTGGGTGGGGCTAAGTATCTTACCACCATTGATCTTATCAAGGGTTACTGGCATGTGCCCTTGACTTCCAGTGCTAGAGAGAGGTCAGCCTTTGTGACTCCTTTTGGCTTGTATGAGTTCACAAAGATGCCCTTTGGAGTGAAAAATGCCTCAACAATTTTCCAGAGCTAGAAGATCATATCCTAGCAGGAGCAGGAAGGTTTGCCCTTGCTTACCTAGATGATATTGCTATCTACAGCCATTCCTAGCAAGAGCACCTTCAGCATGTTAGGGAGGTGCCGGGTGGACTACAGAGGGCAGGGTTGACCATTAAGCACAGCAAATGTCAGGTGGGTATGGCAGAGGTCTCCTACCTGGGACATAGAGTGGGGAGTGGTTAGATCAGGCCAGAACCTACCAAAGTGGAAGCTATTCAGGCATGACCTCCCCTGTTACCAAACAAGCAGGTGAGGGCATTCCTAGGGACAGCAGAGTACTACAGAAAGTTTGTTCCCAATTATAGTACCATAGTTGCTCCACTCACAGACCTGAGAAGGAAAAACAGGCCAGATAAGTTAGTGTGGACCCCAGCATGTGAGCAGGCATTCCAGAAGTTTAAAGTAGCTTTGGGAGGACCCCCTGTATTAGCCAGTCCAGATTACAGAAAATAATTTGTTGTGCAGGTGGATGCTTCAAACCATGGGGTGGGGGCTGTACTTAGCCAGATTTCCTCAGTGGGAGAAGAGCACCCAGTGGTATATCTCAATTGTAGGCTCCAACCCTGGGAGGTATGCTATGCAGCTGTAGAAAAGGAATATCTAGCCATAGTGTGGGCACTGCAGAAACTTCAGCCTTATCTGTATGGAAGAAAATTCACTGTAGTTACAGACCACAATCACTCAACATGGCTACACCAAGGCAGCCAGCAAAATTCCACGTTACTAAGGTGGAGCCTAGGGTTGCAAGCATATGATATGACAGTGCAGCACCACTGTGGGGTTAGCAATGCCAATGCAGATAGGCTGTCAAGACAGGGAATGGGGTAAGGTATTCCCAAATAGACTCAACCCTCTCAAGCAAGGTTTCTCAAGAGTCAATTGAAAAACTAGCTTGAATTTTCGGGGGGCAAGGGGAATTGTGACACTGCCAGCCCAGCTATCTGGAATCTTGTAAATAATTATATGTCAGTTGAAAATATTAATATGATTTATATAGAAATCTGACACTGCCAGCACAGCCATCTGGAATTTTGCAAATAATCATATGTCATTTGTGAATAGTAATATGATTCATATGCTTGTCCTACAAATTTAAGAGAACTGTATGTTATGTACTGAGCTTCAAGATTGTAACCACAGTGTACCCTACTGGAAAAGAAGAGAAATATATATAAACTATATACCTGTGCAAATGTATGTTTTAATATTAGAAGCTGGAACACACAAAGTTAACTTGCAAAACTTCAAGAAAATAAGTTGAAAATAAAGTGTTTTACGATTGTGTTATCTCTATTTCAGTGTAGCAAGCAGACACAATGTCTAGAGCCAGATGTTTTCCTATTGTCTTTAAACAGAAATAATTACTAGGTTTCACATGTAAAAGTGTTTTTATTGCTCTATGACTTCCTAGCAGCTGCATACTTCTGAGAGATATGTATTTTTGACACAGAGGTGTTAAATTTTAAGCATCTGTTTAGCCTGATAACTGAAGTCAGTTGACAAAGAGTGATGTCATCCAAGCTAACCCAGCAGTAATGTTGACTGCAAGCATATGATATGATAGTGCAGCACCACTGTGGGGTTAGCAATGCCAATGCAGATAGGCTCTCAAGAATTTAAGAACTCTCTCAGAGAAAGACTGGGTATTTTGTATCTTGTCTTGGACCTAGAAACATTCATTCAGCACTTCTGCATCTGCCTTGCTCTGTAAGTAAGTTATTTAGGGCATAGTATCTTTTAGATACAGAGAGGAATATAGTAAAGATTAGTTTAGATGTTTTCTGTATTTATTTGACACTGTCCTGCAATGTTGTTTTAAAATATTTCCTGTGATTCTGAATTCTGTATTACTCTGTTGATTGAGTATGTTCCTAGTCCGTCATTACAATCCACACAGCTATGTTCCTAGTCCATCATTACAATCCAATGACCAAAAACTCCTGTCTGTTCACAAACCTATCAGATCTGCTGGGCATTGTCTGTACTCATATCATATTGCTAAGGCCTAGAACTCCTTATCTCTATCTATCAGGTGAATAGCCTCCCATCCTTCAAAACCATTCTGAAAGATTTCCTAGCCAAAAGCTGGGTCTGTTCTTGCTCAACGCAAGGATACACAATATCCCTAAATGTAGACAAATACCTCCTCATATCTTACATCTCCTTATTCTCCCTTCTTCACTAGCTTAGTTTTATCAATTTCTCTTCCTTGTCTTTCTCTCTAAATGTACCATAAGCCTGCGTTTCTCTCATTTTGAATTGCAATTCCTGTTTGCATTTTACTAACACCTTTAATTTCTCTATAAACAGGCTAAAATTATCTCTAACTGTTAAATCGTTGTCGTATAACCTGCATCTACTCTTAACCAATGTTTTCAGGTAATGTCTAATTCCGTATAATTATTTAAACTGTACTTGTTTTTTTTTTTTTTTGCATTATTTTTAAAGACTGTTAAATTAGGTCTATATTAGAACAGCGAATGCTTAAAATAGTGAACGCTGTATAATCGACCCTTAAAAATCGAAATGGCAAAATGCAGAACACACAGAACAGCGATTTTTTTCCCAGGGAAAAAATTGCTGCTCCATTAAAAGAAACAAAAAAAAACAAACACAAAATGAAGTGGAAGGCTTTGCCCCCCCCTCCTGATGTGGGGGCTGTGCCCTCCCACACACACACCCTACTTAAATATACCAACTCTGAGATCGCACCACAGTGGAGGAAATGGCAAAGTTCTGAAAATGGCCCTGGGAAAAAATCGCTGTTCTGTGTTTTCGTGATTTCACAGTTTCGATTTAAAATGGTTGATAAAACAGCATTTGCTACTTTAATTGTTTGCTGATGTAATAGGGAACCGTTAAATTATTATTATAAAAATATTTTATAATACTTAACTTTTCTCCCTGTGTCTCCGCTGAAAATGGGCTCCTAACCAGTCAAACATTACTGGTAATCAAATGTAAATAAATAAATAAATAAAACTGGAGTGCCCTTTGAGATTTCTCACAAAAAGAATACATGGGGTAGAAAAGAAGTCCTATGCAGACTGCCTCAAATTATTGTCCTTATTTTCAGTTTCCTACAGTCTGCTGAGAGGTGACCTATGCCTAGCCTATTAGCTTCTAATGGATCTGTTACACATTCGGAAAACAACTAGCATGAGAAAGACTAGATCTAGGGGCCTAAACCATGCCAGCAACATAAATAGGACATGCTGGTGGAAAAGGTATGTTTCTCAGAGGCTCCACCTTTTCTGGAACAGGCTTCCCATCCATGTGAAGCAGAGTTTTTCCCTGCATTTATTCAAGCAGAAACTGGACCAGTGGATGGGGAGCCACAAATATATCCCTGGTCTGCCAGCCATGTCTCTACACTAGAGAGAGTAAACTTGTAATTGTTTGTCTGCCTGAGAATATATACCCTCCACAAAATATTGGAAACTATTAAATTATTTTGGAGAACTTGCCTAGCTTAAAATGGTCCAATGGGTAATTAGTCTAATATTCTACTATGATATCATGAGATTAGTAACATTATCTAAATAACCTCAGATTAATCTTCTGCAATTTATCATCTCAGTTAATCATGGTTTTTACCCCACTCAATCTCAACTGAAAGGATTATTTGCAAACAAGCCTATAACATAATTTACCATTCTGTTACAACGCTTATTTACTTGCACAGTAGGACAACCAGCCATAATCTTGTATTAAGGTGGCAGTCATCCAATAGCATTCCAGCATCTTTATCAAATTACTAACACAGTCACCCCATCAACATTTTAAAAGGAAACTCAGTAATTTAAATTTAATAACTAATTCCACCTTAGAAGAGGCACATTAGTTTACAAAACATGATGCAGTCAGTCATCCAAACTAACATTCGTCACCCTTTACAAGGTCACTCCAAATGGTTACCTCAGCAACAGCTGAGCTAGGCAAGTCAAAGGTAATAAATGACTTAACCACACAATTTAATCAACACATTGTATACAATTGGTTGAGCCTATCTACAGAGATAACTGCATCAAAATGTGCATACAAATCTATAATCTGTTAATCATACAACATATAACAGACATTGAAAGAAATATACTGCTGCATACACATAAGCCAAAGGTGAACAGTACCTCTCAACTCATTAATACCTATGTGGTGTGGAATGTCAAACCGCTAGCAGCCTGCACACAGCTTGCATTCCTGAACATTTTTTAAAAAATAAACTTAAAAAGCATAAGATAGACAAATGTAAATATTTTGTGAACAGTAAAAGCTATTCAAACTGCAGAAATAGCAATGTTAATAGTGAGTGCATTCATAGTCTTTCCATAAATACTATAATGGATTATAATGCACGTGAACCCCAAATTATATTTTTTGCTGAACTTTCACAAACAAATTTTCATATCTTGGAAACTGTACATCCTATACATATATGGTTAGAACATTTTT